>NW_019154536.1:0-18031 GCF_002288905.1 Enhydra lutris kenyoni | reverse complement strand
CCGGTTAAGCCTCTGGAGCGATGTCCCTCAGCAGAACAGACTTTTAAAAGTCCCGATTTTGTGCTCCGTTGCTCCGCCGCTTGCCAGGAGCCGGCCCCTCCCCCCCGCAATCTATCTTCCAGTTGCTTTGGATTCACTTCTCCGCCAGTCCTACCTTTCAGAAAGTGGTTGATTTTCTGTTTCTAGAGTTGCTGTTCTTCTTCTCTTCGATCTCCTGTTGGATTTGTAGGTGTTTGCAATCTTTAGATAAGCTATCTAGCTGATCTCCCGCTACCTGAAGTAGTCTCAGCCTGCTACTTCTCTAAAACCTACTTTTTAAAATGATTACAACCAAACAACAGAAATTCTACCAGCAGCTGTCAAAGCAAGATTTATTTGATGTGCTTTTGCCACTTTTCATGTATAACTAGAGGTATAATTATTGTGTAACGGATGATAGCTCCCATTACCATCCCAGGTTTTTTGAGCTCTTTAGTTTTAAATTGTCATTATTTAGCAAGCCAAAATACTCATTTCAGAATGCAAAAGAGCTAGCAATGATTAATTATGGGAGGATTTTCAAAAAATTGTGTACAATATGGACAGTTTTCTTTTGTTCATAATGTTGTCATTAGCTTATACAATATTTCATATTGTAACATTAATTAGTTAACTATGACATAGTGATTTCAAAAGATAACTAATTGATCAAACTCAGAAAATCTACCTGGCAACCAAAGGAAATTGTTTTATCTTAATATAAAGAGAACAGTACTCAGAAACAAATAATTTAAATAGTAGCTATCTTTTAAAAGGTACTAGTGGGATATATAGGCTTAAGCACTAATGGTTCTATCTTTCCTAAAACTACCTCCATACTAATGTAATTTTCAAAAAGTGAAGATCAATATGAGATTCTTCTTCCAAATGATTTCTTTGTACATTTTCTTGAAAAATGAAAGTTCGTTTTAACGTTTTTTAGGCTATAATTATGTCCAAAGTGGTGAGAACTCAAAGCTCATGTGTGACTCACACCCTGAATGAAATGAAATCAAATATCATGAATTAATTATCAAGGCTGCTTCCAGGTCAATATGTGGAAGGAATGCTTTGAGAGAGACACGTCTCTCTGTCCTTTCCCTCCTAAAATGCTGAAATCATTTAGCTGGCAGGTATTAACTTGAAATTTATGGTTTTATTTTATCTTGCTTTGTTAAGTGTATTTGATTCATATCTGTGCTCCATTTACAACAATAATCAACAGGAGATGCACTTAGGTGTCGACTTTGATGGTGCAGACCCAAACACCAAGGCAATACTAATGGCCACTGGATTCCCTTATTATTTGGGGTTTTAAGAATTATTTTTAAATAGAACTGAGAGCTCTAGTGACTTTCCTGCAATTTAATTTCTCTCTTTAACTAGCCAGATCCTGTTTAAAATGCTGCAGCACAAACATAAAATTGCTTATGTAGGAAAAAAAAAAAAAGAAAAGCTACCTTGTGTCAACTTTGGTCACAGTAATAATAAATTTCTGATCTTGAAGCTTTTCTCTGTCCACACGAGGCCATTCCAGGTAATATTCTCCACAATGTACAGACTTCAGGGATTCTTGCCCTGACACGGAAATTGTTGGGTTGTGACATCCCATTTCTCTCTTCTGGTTGCCGCACTCTCTTTAGGTTCATTCACTTTATCTTGTTGTCATCCTCACTGCGGCAGATACCTGGAAGGGTACGGCAGGTAGGGAGTTCTCCCCATTCCTCAGTCATTTTCCACATTGGCTATAACTTTGGGTGCCTCCCCTTTTGAGAGTAACTGATGTGGATTAAGTTGGGAGGAAACCAAAGCCTTCAGTTTGCTTTTCTGGTCCCCTCTGTGTCCCCCCCTTCTCCCAAAGCAGATGGGAGTAGTCCCATCTGACTCTCAGCCATGCCTGTGAAAGATACAAGTAGTTAATACCAGCGCTCCTTCCTGCCTCCGCAAAACATGGTTTCAGAGCCCTTCCTCACACATCACTCCAACTGATTGATGTTGGCACATGGAAGAAAACCAATTTGCCATCGCCTTTCCTGAGATAGCCTACAGTCTTCTATTGGCTCTACTCAAAATATAAATAGGGGCTACCACAAAATGGTTTGTAGTGGGCTACATTGCTTATCAATCATTTATTTGGTACTAGGAATGCCTTTTTGTTATTGCACAAAACTGATGTATAATTGTGGTTGCAGTCCCAGGATGGTCCAAAACATCTTATGAAATCATTTATTGAATTGTACTTTTCAAACAATCCTATGATGTCATCTGTGGTACAATTTCTAGGGGATAATACATTTGATATTTTAGCACAGGTCTCTAGAAATAGCTCTATGTATCCATTTCCCTCTTCCTTTCTTGGCGGTTTTGGTTTCTTTGAAATTTCATCTCATCATTCACGTGCTTGATGACACCGGCTTTTCATACACATTTTCCCTTCGGGAATTGCAAAAGTAAATATTGTATGTTTATGGTTAAAAATATAGATGATTAGGCTTTTTTTAAATATATATAGTGGAAGTTTGATAGGTTTAAATTTAATTTGGGGTAAAAATAGGCTAAGATGAAGGAAAAGCCCAAATAAATAGATTTAGGTATTTGATGTAAAATATTTTATTAAAATTTTATTGTTAATAGAATCTAGGGAATTTTCAGTCAGATAACATTGTGCTTAAGGGTTGTTTTTACCACCCTCACTAGAATTTATGTGGGGCCAGTTGCATTGGGTTTAAAAATATACAGTGTAGGGAATGTAGCCAACGACATAGTAATAGTGTTGTGTGGTGACAGATGCCAGCTACTCCTCCGGTGAGCATAGTATGACATACAGAGATGTCCAGTCACTAGAATGTCCACCTGTGATTAATGTAACATTGTGTGGCAACTCTACTTTAGTTTTTAAAAAGACCAAAAAAGGGGCACCTGGGTGGCTCAGTGGGTTAAAGCCTCTGCCTTCAGCTCAGATCATGATTCCAGGGTCCTGGGATCGAGCCCCACATCGGGCTCTCGGCTCAGCAAGGAGCCTGCTTCCTTCCTCTCTCTCTCTGCCTGCCTCTCTGCCTACTTGTGATCTCTGTCTGTCAAATAAAAAAAATTAAAAAATAAAATAAAAAGACCAAAAAAGATGGGAGCCTTGAACACCTGTTAGTCTTGGTAACATTCTGTGGGTGGGAGTGTGACGTTAGGAACCCATCGGAGATGGCACTAGAGTCACCATCCGTAGGCAGAATTCACCCGCACAGCTCCATGAACGGGTACCTTTTCCTGCCCCACATCAGTCAGCCTCATGTAAATCTTCAAACCTTCCTCTCCTAGCATTTAAGTCTCCAGTCTTTCAGCAACATGTTTGGGTGGGAGTTGGAGGAGGAGAGGTAGAATAGGTCTCCAAATACAATGTCCCTGCTTTGGAAGGGCTAACACTCTATGACTGAAATGTCAGGAAGGTTTGTATCCTTTCTAGATCTGTTAGCCCTACAGATTTTGCTAGTGATGTTGCCTCTGTCTCTCAAAGGAATGGCAGTTACCAAGCACTAACTCTTAGCTATAACTTACTCTTCACCTCGAAGCACTGAGAGAGATCTATCCATCTTGCTGTCTCAGAGGAAGTGCACAACCTCTTCAGGTTCTTGGTCTTCTTCCTTACAGTGCTCCATGTTACTGCTCTCATTTTCATCCCTCCTGTCTTCGCTCACTTCAGTTTCTCTCTTTCCATGGGCTTCTCCCTTTCTGCTACTCCTCATTAACAACAACAACAGATAACAAACAAAACAAAACAAAACAAAACAAAACAAAAAAAACAAAAATCAAAGTCAAAGCCGGCTCTGTGATAGGTGCAGCTGTTAGTGCCATCCTAGCTCTCCTTTCTTTTCTTGGCTCAGTGTATGAGGCACCTGATCCAAAGCTCTTTCATCTGAATTCCTTTATAATACCCTAAAAAGGAGCTTCATATTTTGACACATGAATGATGCTTTTTTCTTATTTGTTTCTATATATCCTCTAAACAAATTTACTCTTTTATTCCTCAGCAATTATCCTCTTCTTGTAGAATTCAGCATTATTGAATACTTTTTTTTGAATACTCTTATGTTTTTGGTGTTTTTGCTATTTCTTTATTTTGATTCTCCTTAAATTATTGTCTCCCCTCTGATATTTCTTCCCCTTGAACCTAAATGTGAACATTCCTCCAGACTCCACCTTTGACACTGACTCATTTGTTATATTGTTATCATTGTCTTACCACTGTTGCTGTGACATCCAAATATATCTTCAGATGTGATCTCTGACCTTTGCTCCAGGTCCAGGTTTCCAGTTGTCTTCCTCAATTACTCCATTTTTATTCCTGCCATCAGTTGTCTTATCTGAATATTCCTGTGCCTCAGTATATTCTGGGCACAGTGAGGTCACACCAACAAGCAGTATCTCAATGGCTCTTACCCCCATGTGCATAACACAGACCAGCAGTGCATCCCAAAGTCTCCCAGTTGTTTTTGGGTTTCCCTGGATATCCTGCATTGCTCAATAAGTGTCCTGTCTTGTTCTTTTTTTTTTTTTTCTGGTTCCATGACAGATGTTCAGTGTCCACAAAACAACTTAGAGGGAGCTGCCCTGTTAGAAATGCCCTTAGTAAGAATCACTTTTGTGCCAGGTGTCGCCCTGAGCACCCACGTCTTCCATGCTCTCTTCTCTTAACCTTGTTTGAGTTTTTTTCATTGCTTTTATGTCTACCAGTCATTATATATTTTTCTTTGTTTTCTTTTAATTGTCTAACTTTTGTTAGAAAAGACTGTCTGGTTCACTCTTCTATTCCCAATTCCATCAACAGTTCTTGGCACTGGAAAAGCTTCATAAATACTTGTTGAATGAAAAATGAATGAATTAATAAAGAGCTAGGGTACCAACCTAGAATGCCAAGGTGGCACCATTTTCCCTACTTGTTTAATTGGTTTGGATACACTTTGAACTGGATTCAGAATTGGGAATCATATATGTTTCAAACCTCGGTATCACGTTTACTCTCTCGACATCAAACCAATGCTTCTGTGCCCCAGACCCTCATGGGTTCCATGTGCCAGCCAAGGGCCAATCTTGCAAGAAGACTGTCCCAAATATGACAGTCCCATGTCTACCATGTGAGCATAAAAAATGAAGCCAGTGAAGAAAACTTCAATACATTTTTTAAGTATAATTAACATACAACGTTATATTAGTTTCAGGTGTCCAATGAAATGATCCAACAATTCTCTACATTACTCAGTGCTCATGAAAATAGGTATAGTCTTGATCCCCTTTATCTATTTCATCCATTCCCCCTACCCACCTCCCCTCTGGTAATTGCCAGTCTATTTTCTTTACTTAAGAATGTGGGGGTTTTGTTTCTTTCTTTCTTCTTTGTTTTCTTTCTTAAATTCCACATATGAGTGAAATCATATGGTATTTGTCTTGCTCTTAGACCAGCTTTTTTGCTTAGCATTATACTCTCTAGGTCCATCCATGTTATTGCACATGGCAAAATTTCATTCTTTTTATGGCTGAGTAATATTCCCTTACACATATGCAATGTGTATATATAATATACGCACCACATCTTCCTTATCCATCCATCTATCCATGGACACTTGTGTTACTTCCATATCTTGACTTACTGAAAATAATGCTGCAAAAAGCAAAGGGTTGCATATATCTTTTTGCATTCGTGTTTTCACTTCTTGGGCTAGATAGCCAGTAGTGAAATTAATGGCCATATTGTACTTATCTAATTTTTTGAGGAACCTCTGTGCTGTTCTCCAGGGTGACTGCACCAGCTTGCATTCCCACCAGCAGTGTATGGTGCTTGCTTTTTCTCCACATCCTCGGCAACACTTGTTATTTCTTGTGCTTTCGATTTTCATCATGCTGGCCAGTGTGAGGCGAAGCCTCGTTGCGATTTTGGTGTGCATTTCCCTAATGATTAATGGTGATGAGCATCTTACATCTGCTGGCCATCTCGATGTCTTTGGAAAAATGTCTATTCAGGTCCTCTGCCCATTTTAATGGGCTCATTTGGGTTGATTCTGGTGTTGAGTTATGTAAATTCTTTGTGTGTTTTGAATATTAATCCCTTATTGGATATATGAAATATCTTCTCCCATACAGGTTAAAACTTCAATAAAAACATTTAATTGCAAATGTTATACTGAACATATGACTGAATCAAAATGGCTAAAGTGCCTATATTCACACGTGGATGTACGATATCTAGTCTTTTAGCAGGTTTTCCTCCTTCGGTATTATAGAAAATTTCTGTTTAGGCCTGACAGTCACTGGCCACATCAACCACAATCACATTGTGGACTAATGCTGTTCTTTCCAATGGTCACTCCTTCCTCCATTGGTTACTTGCTGCCATCTCAAGGCAAAGTTCTCACCCTGCTCATCCTCTCTCCCATGGAAATGGAGTTAAGGTTGTAAACTATTATGGGGAAGGGAAGGGAAGTCTGGTGCAAACAAGCTATGACAGCTCTTGAATGGGACTACATGCCGATGCCACCAGCTGTGATTCAATGCCAGGGGGCTTCCCAGGATGATGTTGGGCACAGGTGCTAACATGATGCTGCTTAACAAAATCAAGTTTACCGCTCAGGATTATTTTAAGCACCTCTATTCAAAACTGCCCCTAGGATGCTGAGAACAGCTTCTTTGGGACTTCCACTGAAAGGCTTACATCTTTGTCTTTCATTTTTGTCATGGAATAATTTGCAGTCAGAATTCCACTCTCCTTAGTTAAAACCCCACTCACACCTACAGGGATGTGGTCTGGTCTTATGCTGTCCATGTAGTAATTTGATATCAGAACATCTATTGTAGGGAGAATTATTCACCTTGAAGTATGATCACGTTTGAGCTGGCACCAGGGCAGAACAATATATTCTTGAGTAGAAGATCAAGCTAGCAGACCTTTCCTATTGTCTTTTGTATCTTTGCTCCTGATCCCCTACAAGTAACATCTTGACAAGAATCTATACATAAAAATCCCCTGAAAATAAGCAGTAACGTACAGATAACTGGGAGGAAAGAAGCCACATAAGAAATGTTTCAAAGATATATGGTCCAGATAGTTGCAGATCTGCTCACCCTCTAGAGAAACTTCTTTGTTATTGTTTTATTTTTTTCTCCCAAATAAAGGATAACTCAAGTCTCACTTCTTGCAAAGATGAAAGAGTGGTGCTTAGAGTTCTGGAATCGGCATGACTTCCTCTTTTTTAACCTGCAATATTGACATTCCCCACTGAAAAGAGAAAATACATGTTTCTCTACCATACATGGTTATGGTTTAAGCAAGATCAAAATTAATTACCATTTTCACATTTTAACTATATTTATGTTCCGTGTTCTTGATTTGCAAAGTATGAGTGGGAAATATGACCCTGAAGGTGATCTAAAGAACACTACAGGGATATTATTTCAAGTTTTGATTAATCTAAGAAAATTATGCCACCTAGGTAATTTTTTGTATACACACACACACAGATGCACGTGTGCATGCACACACACGTACACACACACACACACACACACACACACACACACACACACACTTCCTAGAGACTTCCAGTGATTTTTAGCAAAGTCTTATTACGAAATTTGGATTTTTAACTTAGTTTCAGAGTCTTGATAATTTAGAAGTTACTACTAAAGAGAAGCAAACATTTGCAAAGTAATACAATTATATTGTGCAGAGTAATACTAATCTAGAGGTAAGAAATTTGTGTCAGAGAACATAATTTTGAGTGCACTTTGTAAGGGAAGAGGACACCTTGATGACTTCTTACATTGCATTGATTTAATGTCAGGATGTAAAACAAGGAATATTTCAGATCTAAAAATCTAATATTCACTTTTTACTTCCATCTTCGACCTCACAGATGCTTTGCCAATACACTGAATAAATGCTTGTGAAAACTTTTGAAAGAACTTCTGGCAAATACAGGGAGAGGAAATGTAAAGCGTGTAAGAAGGTGGCTTTGCTGGGAGTGGAGGTGGGGTCAGAGTTAACTCATTTTGGAGCATGTGCTTACAGTGCTGGGTTGCTTGCTGGTCCGTAAGTCTTTCATTTAAAAAATAAAAAAACACACAAAACAAAAACCAACTTGTCAGTATTTCATTGCCAGGTTGAAAGTTTAATGCATTGGGGTTTTTTTTATAATGGATTTTTAATTAGGACCTTAAAGAAAATTTGGCCCTCAGAGTTCATGGAAGCATTTAATTAATTTTTGTGGGGAGTCTCTGACATAGTGAAAATGGATGAAAATGATTATTGCCATATCAGTTTTGCAGACTGGCTCGTAATTATGTTATCAGATTGAAAACAAATATTTAAAAAAACCCCTAACTGCTTATTTTTCTATCTCTTGCTTATGAGCCACAACTGCATGACGTAGGACAGGTAAGTTGCCTAATGGAACTTATTAATCAAAAAATTAAATGAAAACAAATTTAGAAGCCAGACTACCTACTCCTCAGATGGAAAACCTAGCCAGTGGTTTGAGGTTTCATTAGAAAGGCCAAAAATGTAGGCCAGGCAAGGAAGCTGGAATTCGTGACTTGGGTTCATGGCGAGTAAGCTGTCATTAAAGTTTCCTGGAAATTGAAATACCATATGGTTTATTTTGCAGTTTGACTCCAACAGAGGTATAAAACTTGCACGGAAATAACACAGTGCTCTAACCACAGCCCCAATTATGCTAGGTTTGATTTCCCCTGGCGATCATGGAAAATAATGAATGGGAATATTTATAAAATGGAAATTGGTATTGAATAATTTTTTTTTTTTTTTTTTAAAGTGAAGGAACAGAGGCGCCTGGGTGGCTCAGTGGTTTAAGCCACTGCCTTCGGCTCAGGTCATGATCTCAGGGTCCTGGGATCGAGTCCCACATCGGGCTCTCTGCTCAGCAGGGAGCCTGCTTCCCTCCCTCTCTCTGCCTGCCTCTCTGTCTACTTGTGATCTCTCTCTGTCAAATAAATAAATAAAATCTTTAAAAAAAAAAAAAGTGAAGGAACAATAATTTACCAAGTTCATAATCACAAGGTAACCTGCTTTAGTCACAATGACATATTAGAAAATTTGATTATTTTCTTTCTTTCCATCCTAACTTACTATTTCCTGATTAGAAAAATACTTTGTTTTCATTTGTGGTGAATTAAGAAAACACATAGAGGAACAAGGAAGAACATTCTAATCATTCACAGTCTTTTCTCCAAAGCAGTAAACATTTTGATCGATTTTCCTACAGTTTTTTTGTTCAACAGATTTACCCGAGGGAGTGATGATTTACATTTACATTCCATTGTTGGGCAAATGGCTGGGTGCTAAAAAAGGAAGAATTGCCCCCATTTTAAATGTAACTTGTCTGTCTTGCCCCCAGGTCACTGTTTCTATAAAAAAAGATTTTAAAGGCTGGCTTACTTTCCTTTTCTCCAGCACTCTTCTTGGTGATTAAATATTCATATGTTTTAACCATTCAAACCTCCTTGCTGCCACTGGTGTAGTCCTGCCCTCTCCATCAGCCCCTTGTCCAATGGTGCCCCTCCAGATCTCACCAGTTTCCAGCACCACACCTCTGACCACCACCTCCTCTCTTTTCCTCTCAGGTCCTCTACTTCCCACATCTGCATAATGCATTAACCCTATCAGCAATGAGCTTACTAATTTTTCATTTTCTCTTTTATCCCCTGGTGCTCCCTGTCCCCCTCCATTTTATGTCCTTAAATTTCATGGTCCTTCATTTGAGTCACCTCTTGGCATAATTAAACCACCGTTGTAGTTAAATCAGACTCTCTCACAACACATAGTGTAGGAGAAAACCACTTTTCTGGACTGACAGATGTAACTTTCATTTCATGGCCACTCATCTCACCCTAGCCTTTAATGTGATCAACACGGCCTTACAGTTTCCCTCAGCTTTGATTAAACTTCTGACAGGTTTCTTTGTCACTATAGGTCTCTGACCTTCCTTTTCTAAAGAAAAACATTTGCTTTAGAAAATCTTCAACCCTGGATTCTTTCTCTGCATCTATGAGACGTACATCTCCCAGCCTCCTGCCAGTTATACAACCCAGAAATAGCTTTCTTAGGGACTTGGGAATCCTCCCTTTGAAAGGTCATCTTCAGGAAAGGTGGGGTCCTGTCTTCTAGTGTCTGTAGGAGGATAGAAGCCTAACTTGGAGAAACACCAATTAATAAACACAGAGGCCCTCATCACATTGACCAGCCCCTCTGCCCTCCTCCCTGCAAAAAATCCCTCCTCCTCCATTCTCACACTTTCCTACCTATTTCACAGGGGAAATGGGAGAAGTCAGAAGTAAACCTCCACCAGTCCCGCATCCCTTCCGCACCTGTTTATGTTTACATAGACTTTTCTCCTGAGCCATGAGTGGGCTCTTGCGCAAACTCTCCACACTGTCACGTTCTCTCTCTCCAGCTCAAGGACACTGTTCCACAGACTCCCCTCCTGCATCATCATTTTGCCCATCTCTCCAACCACTTTCTCATCACCCCACAAAAATTCTCCCTATGGTCTTATCACAAAAACCAATAAAACTAAGACATACAGAAATCATTGCACTTTCTTCTTTCTTCTCTCTTTTTTATAGTAGGGGAAAAATAATTCTCTCTAAATTAAAAAAAAATGTTCTACAATTTCTGGTCTCCCTTTCTCTCTCAATCTTGCCTGTACAATTATTCTCATTTGAACTCAAACTTTATATTATTAAATCCAGGGGACTTCGGCTTCATCTCAGGCTTCATCTTACCTATCTATAGCATTGTGATCACTACTTTCTCCTTGAGATCATTTCTTTACTTGTCTTAGAGGATTCCTTACTCTCTGTTTCTCTTCTTATGTCTCTGGACATTGTTTTACTATCTTCTTTATCTATTCTCTCTTACCTCTCTGGCCTCTTAATGCTGGATCATCCCAGCACAGAGCCCCCCCACCTCTTTTTTTCCCCTTTATGTTTCTTTACACATTCACTTTTGTGGGAATATCATAAAACTTTTAGGCTTTTAATATCCATCCACAAGCTAATCGATCCATTGTGTACTCCACAGTCCACCTCCCTGCTCAGCTGTAGACATATACCCTACTGGCTTCCCAAATATCTCCTGCTGGGTATCTCCTGGGCATCTCAGACTTGACACTTGAATCATTGAGGTCATAGTCTCTCTTCCTCTAGCACCACCCATGAACCCCTACTCTTCCATCCTGGACAACTACCTCTTTCATGTGCCTTGGCTAAAACTTTCAGAGACATCCTTTTCTCTTAGTTTGTCATAACCCATATTCTAACTATCAGCAAAATCTGTAACTCTGCCTTAAAATATGTTCCAAACCTAACCACGTCTCCCAACTTTTAAGGCTAATGCATTGCCCCAAGTTACTACTGCCTCTTCTCCTACCTATTTTCTAGTAACAGTCTTCAGCAATTTTTGTCCTTTTCTCTTTTGCCTTCCTTTGGCCTATTTCTCAGAGAGCCACCGGAGTCATATTGTTCAAAAAGTAAGATTATATGACATAAGATCATGACAGTTAAGTACAGCGATGTCTTCCTAGATCATGAGACTAATATCCTTACAAACCAACCACACAGAAGCATCCCATCATACAATTGATCTTTGACCCTACATTCTCAGTTGCTCGTACTTTACCATAAACCTACACCAGGCTCCTTGTGATTCCTTAGTCATTTCAATCAGATTTCCAGCCCGTGGTTTTGGTATTTGTCCTTCTCCCTGCCTCAAACACTCTTTTTCTGAACATTCACTTGAATGTCTCCTTTACTTCCGTCAGGTCTTTATTCGGCTGTCACCATGTGAGGGAAACCAGACCCGAGCCACTCCATCGCAAACTACACATATATGAATTTTGTATTCCCCCTGTTGGTTTGTTTTTTCTTCAGAGCACTCATCACTTTCTAACAGAGATTTTTTTTTTTTTACCTTATTTATTGTGTTGTTACCTAGTAAAGAGTGAGCTTTCTGAGGACGGGGATTTGTTTTGTTCTGTTTTCACTTGTAATGCCTGTAGCTAGAACAGTGAGTATTTCAATAGATAATCTTTCCATATTTGTTGGTGGAGTGATGGAAAGACACCACCAACGTTAGAGCAGAATATAATCTGACTTGGTTCTTAATCAAAGTTTAATTCTCTTAGAGGAGTTTCTGATACAGTATAATAAGAAAGGAAATAAATGGGAAACTTAAAACACTCTATGGAGACCGAATGAAAACTGAGCCATTCTTGGAATTCACACTGGGGAGTCTGCTAATGAAGATATTTGACCCAGAGCTGGGACAAAATAATAGCACTAAAAATCTATCACATGTGAATCAAGTGATGCAAAATTACTTATTGTAAAATATCCTCTTGTATCCATTCCCAGGAAAATGTAGCCAAGGAAATGTCTTTTCATGCAGGTGGGTAAGAATTCCAGTCTCAAATAAAAAAATGGCAATTTTAATACTTTCTCTTCTCATTGCTTGCAACGTATGGCACACGCTTGAGTGACTTACAAAATGCTTTGCACAGAACAACTGATCATCCTATAGAACTTAGCCTGCAGTCAAGATCTTAGGGACTGCACAGACACTTTGAAGAAACAGTATGGGGAAAGTTGTACTCTGTACACGTTTAAGTTGATACAGAAGGTCTGCCTGATTTATGAATTAGCACGAAACAGAACTTTGGAACAACAGTAATACGAAAGATAAAGACCAGTTAGACAATAAATACATGTTGAACATGCAAAAGGAGATTTCTAAAAGTCTTTATCAAATAAAAAGTCAATTTTCAGACCAGAAGTTCAAAGAAAAGTTCAGCTGGAAGAAAAAGTTTCCATAGTATAATTACATACTGAAAATGTATTTTGATGATTAATGTACTGTGAGACAATTAAAGGATCTGCAGTGCCTACAGGGAACTCTCTGGGTTTTGTTTTGTTTTGTTTTGTTTAATAATTGAAGTAAGATATAGACAAGTTGGAAGGAGGAACACATAATCAAAGCCAAGGAGTAAAGGGTAGTATTATATAAATGTAGTAATTGTCTAAAAGAAGAAAGCCAAAATTAAGCTAAGTCTTCAGAAAATTATATAAGAAAAATTTAAAAAGTTTTAAAGACCTGCTTGGAAAAAAAGAAACAATATATATTTGATCTCATGCTTACAGAAAAAATTGGACGTGTGGCAATGACACAGAGAAAGAAAAATAGGTCAAGTGTGCATACTTAAGGATAGCGGTTTTAAACAGCAAAATGAGAAACGACCATAGTTAAACTGATCTGAAGTCTAAGATAAAGGAAAGATGGTATAATTTGAGTTTTGGGGAAGAGGTATCATTACTGAAAGGAGTTTGGGAGAAAATTTTGCCTCAGTTCAAACTTCTAACTCTGGGCAGACATAGAAGAAAACATTCTTGTAAAATGAGTAACACCATTTAAACTTCTCTTCCTTTTGTTTATTTCCCAAACCTTCCAGTCTTAGGTGAATAACGTGTAAATCTAAGAGTCATCCTGTCAACATTCTTAATATTGCTTCTTTCTCGGAAAGTATCTTTTCCAGCATGGTGTTTAACTTCCCAAGTCATTCCAGCAGTAATTATCAAACTATATTTATTTACTTCCTTTTCACCCTTAGTGAGAGTTCCCTTCTATGAGCCTGAAGACCTGGAACCCTGGGGAAGCAGCCCTCCACAGTGGCACCTTGTAGTAGACACATGTTATGGTGGTGAGGGCAGTGGCTATGAATACATACCAGGACCCTCCCTGGATGGGCAGTCATCTCTCCCAGAGTCTGTAAATGAGAAGATTCATTTATTTTCCTGGGAAAGATTTAGGAAATGGGGACTAAAGCATGTGAAATATGCTTTCTGCTTCCGTGGAAGATGAACTCTGGAATTGGTATTAATTAGAGTTTCCAGACTACTGAGATGGGATTAGTATGTTCCCCAGACTGAAAAGCCATCAATAGCCCTGAAATTTGTAGTGGTCAAATATTTGCCATATCTTTCTTCCTCTTCCAGAGTTTTAGAATATTCAACTACAGGATGAAATTAATTGCCATTTGTTCTCCAGACTTCCTAAGTTTTGTACCCAGACAGAAAAAAAAAAAAAAATTAAAAGCATAGTCTAGTTTTATTTAGATTACATGTCTTCTTTCAACAGGATTTCAGATTTTGTAATGCAGTGTTTGACATTTGTCTTTTGGGTGACTGAAAGTCAGAGAACTTCCCGGTGAATCCTGTGAGTGACTCAAGTCACTTAGCTTCATAGTAAAAATTCGTTTTGTAAAGTTTTGGATCACTGTGCTAAAGCTGTAGACTTAGGGAATTTTTTTACCCATTGCTTAAAGTTGGCTTTTTTTTTTTTAAGATTTTATTTATTTGTTTGACAGACGGAGATCACAAGTAGGCAGAGAGGCAGGCAGAGAGAGAGAGGAGAAAGCAGGCTCCCCGCTGAGCAGAGAGACTGATGCGGGGCTCCATCCCAGGACGCTGGGATCATGACCTGAGCGGAAGGCAGAGGCTTTAACCCACTGAACCACCCAGGCGCCCTGCTTAAAGTTGGCTTTATTATTTTCTTGTTCTGAAAAAAATTATTCTGAATGAAGAATAGCTCTTATTACCTAGATACATGTAGTTACTATTACAAAAGGTACACTGTCTTGGTGTGCTTTAGCTCACTGTTTAAAAAAAATTCTAGGACCATCATTGCTGTCCCGAGATGCCACACAAATGCAGACTCAGTTGTTTTTTTCTGATTTACTGAATGCTACTAGTTATCGTCGCTTGGTTAAAGCCCTTTTATGAAGTTAGTTTTCTTATGCTGCTTATGTGTGTTCTTCTAAAGTACACATTTCTGACGCTAATAAAAACTATAAACCTGTCAGGAAGAATGTTGGCTAGTGAATTGAAGAATTCAAAGGTGTAAGTCCAGATTTAGTTAGCAGCCACTCTGGAAGTGATTAATTGTAGTTATGGACGTGTCTCATCACCTAAACGAAGGGTTAGGCTAAAAGAAAAGTGTGAGAAACTTCCTCTGCTGATGTTTTCTCTTCATTTAGAAAGTGATAGAACACTTGGCAGTTTTTCAAACAGCATTTAATCTGATGGCTTAAAAATGGATTAATAATTATGTTTGCAATCATCAACAGAACCCAAACAAAAAATTCTAATTTATTAAGCTTATTATGAAAAAGTAATGGATAGAGTAATTGAAAAATTACTCTAAAATTGAAAATTGAAAAATTGAAAATGAAAAAGTAATGGATAGCCAATAAAATAGCCATTGCACCTTTTGAGGGAGGTCTTAGAAAAAAATGAACTAAGAAGAGATCAGGTCTTGCTCCCTGTGGAATAGCTTGGGAGGAAAGGGATCAGTGAGAAGCGAGTTCTTTTGTAAGGTACAGAGTGGAGATGCAGAAGACCAAGCCCTGATTACAAATTGAAGCTGCACCATTAGCTTTCTGATTTCTTTTTCAGGGTGACAGCATCAGTCCTAACTGTACTCTTATGGCTTTCCCCAAATGGGAAAGTGCAGACTTTCTAAACTCAGCAGATAATCCAGCAAGTCATAACACGGCATCTGTTCTCATCTGTATGCACAGTATTTTATTTTCATTCTTCCTTAGAATATGGTTTAGTTCGTGACTGTCTTCTGATGGAAATAGTGCAGTTCATCCTGATAGCCAATATGAATCACTAATTTCCATGACTGGATTTGCTTGGAATCGTGGCACTACAGGATTTTTCTTACATTTCAATAGAGATATATCAAAAGCAACCACTTCTTGTGGACCCAAATGGCTAAAGCTCACACTGTCTTGAATTTAAAATATTGTAGTCACCTCCCAATCAAGACTCAAGGACTTTCCATTCCTCTCTTGAACTTCTTCCCCCAACATATGAAAGGTAAGTTCTTACACATGATACACCCATTCATATCTGGCCAGTAATAGGTCACTTCCAGTATTTCTTCAAATAGTATAAAGCAATAAAATGCAAATATGTTACCCGTGGACGGTGGCAATGAATCTTCGATAACTGAACCATTGCCATGTTCGTTAACTTAGGAAAAGCTAAAACTAATCAACAAAAGTGATAAAATTTATTAATAAAGCTTTTCAAGTTAAGTGTAGAATAATTTGAAGTTATTTATCTTAGGAAACAGAAATACCTGGCAAGGGGGTGGGGGGATGTTGAAGCGCTAACCTTAGGAAACTTGGCTTGCAAGGTTGTCCCTTGGCTTTTGTCTGGGCATTTGAATTTTGGGAGTATTCCCACTGTTTCATAACTGATGAAGGTGGGTCCTTGTGCTTAGACTGTGCAAAGAGTGTGGCCTCATCTGAAGATTTGTTTATCTTCAAGGAGTCAAGCATTTTAGTATGTGCTAAGTGGAATGAGCCTACGTGACCTTCGCCCTAACAAAAATCTGGATGCTGAGTATCTAATGACAACATTTCACACACGTTATCACAACTGGTGCTGGAGGAATTAAACATATCCTGTGTAACTCCACTGGGAGAAGACTCCTGGAAGCTTGAGCTTAAAGATCCTTCCCTGGTTTACTCCATATGCCTTTCCTCTTTGATGGTTTGGCTTTGTATCCTTTTATTGTCATTAACTATAACTGTAATTAACTATAGTTGTGTATATGCCGAGACCTGTGAGTCCTTCTAATGAATCACTGAACCTGGGGTAGTCTTGGGACCCTTATCACAAAGGGTTAATCGATCTGTTAAGCTCTTCAGGGTTATAAAGGGGAATCTTTTCCAGGAATCCTTTGAGAGAATATTTGTTCCAAAGCTACATAATGACCAGGAAGGACCAAGAAATATAAAAGCTATAGCCCCTTTTTGATTACTAATCACTTGGAACTGAGAATTCCCAGAACTGAACTATACAAGAAATATTTAGGCAAATAAAATGATGGAATGTTTTGGTGCTTATTTTTATGTCATAAGCCCAAGGGATTGCGTCAGTTTATCACCATTAAATATACAGCTCCCCTATTGGGTGGAATTTTAGGCCAAGCCACATCAGAAACATGTAGCCTTCTTCACATCCAGTCTAGGCTTCTTTACCCTTGATTTAGGCGCCAGCTTCTGATCTAATCATTTGTGGCCAATGTATTGGAGATAGTATGGCTTATATGTCATTAAGAGAATCAGAGAAGGTGATTCTTCTGGGTTCACGTTTTACTGATGGAGGCTTCAAATAAGGCAGATACATAGACCTTAATGGATTCTTTACCCATACAGACAGGAAGAGATATAATGAGTGCGTAGTTATTCTGTCTTTCTTGGAAGGGGAGAGGCCAATGAGAAGATGTTCTGAAGCCAGGACTGGAAAAATGACATTGATTAAAAGTGAATTAAAGAATGGACACCTATTAGAGTTTAAACAAGAATTTCTTGATTCTCGTAAGGGGAGTGAGACAGAGAAATATTGGAGACTCTTGTGAGAGAAGGAACATGGCATCTACTCCACCCCTCCTGCAAAAAAAAAAAAAAAATAGTCTATTTTTGTCCATCCTTTCAAACTCTGTATAAATTGAATCATATTTTACTTAGTCTTGCATATTTTCACAATTCACCTACAGTAATGACAACCTTTCATAGTTCCTTAAAAGAGCATCTTTACATATAATATGCTGTGGCAATAAAGACTCAAAACCGGAATAAAAATTCCAATTCCTGAAGATGCAGCATTTAAATTACATTAACAAGGGATGAGTTTAGAAAGTAATAGGTTCTCCAGCCATGCTGAAAATAGAAGTAGCAAAAGACGGATAGAATTTGACTGTAAAAATAAAGTGTTGCCTGTAAAAATAAATTCCATTCTTTAAAAGTACCAAAGCTTTCCTGAGAGGATCCTAAGAAGATATACATTTCCTATTTGCTTAGAGCTAACCAGAGTTGATGAGATAATTACAATAATACAATTTCTGGGGAAAGACCATTTAATCAATAGAGATTACTGGCATAAA
>NW_019154535.1:17264-18499 GCF_002288905.1 Enhydra lutris kenyoni | reverse complement strand
AGAAATTTAGAATACTTTTAACCATTATTCATTGAAATATTCTTTTTTAATATAATTTATCTATTTATTTATTTGACAGACAGAGATCACAAATAGGCAGAAAGGCAGGCAGAGAGAGAGAGGGAAGCAAGCTCCCTGCTGAGCAGAGAGCCAGAAGGCAGAGGCTTTAACCAACTGAGCCACCCAGGCGTCCCTGAAATATTCTTTATAGGACTTTTTTTCTGGGACCCAATTGTTTGTGGGTCTGCTCTTACTCACTACTTTTTCTTTTGGTTATGAGTCATGTTTTCCTACTTTCTTGAATGTTTCATATGTTTTATTTGAGTTCCAGGCACTGTGTTTAAAGGAACAGAGACTAAAGTCTGATTATATTTTACTTTTATTTTCTAGATAATTTAAGCCTTTTTCTCTGTTTGGCAATTAGAACAAATGGATAAGGATTTAGATTTTTTCAAATTTGGGTTGAGCTGGCACTGAGCCATATAGCATCAGTTAGATTGAGTTCACCTTTGGTGAAGCCATTCTGCACTCTCCTATTCCACTGTTGTTAAGGCCTGACCATTTCGTTCCTGACAGCATTTGTACTAGGTGGATGGGGTGGACCTAGCAGCTTTGGCCTATATTTAGATTCAATATCCCATTGGTTCTGTTACTCTAGATAACTCTAATACAATGGCAAAAGGGATTTTTTTTGCAGCTGTAATCAAGTTTATAGTCAGTGGACTTTGGTTAATCAAAAGGGAAATCCATTTAGGTAAGCCTGACCTAATTAGATGAGTCCTTTAAAAGCAGAGTTTTCTCTAGTGAGCAGTGAAGGAGGAAGTCAGATCTCTGGCATGAGAAGAAGGTGAAACAAGGTTCTTCACTTGAAGATAGCAGGGGCCTCATGGAAAGGACCTGAGAACAGCCTCTAGATGCTGTGAATAGTTCCCAGCTGACAACCAGCAAGGACATGAGGACTTCAGTCCAGTAACTGCAGGAAATGTACTTCTGCCAACAAGAATAAGCTTGGAAGCAGAGTCTCCCTGTAGCCTCAGAACAAGAGCTCAGCTCTGCCAGCAAGTTGATTTGGACCTTATGAGACTTGGGGCAGAAAATTCAGCCTTGCTGTCCTGGGGTTCTCATGTAAAAGATTGTGAGCTAATGATGTATGTTGTATTAAGCCACTAAGTGTGTGACAATTTGTTATACAGCAACAGAAAACTAATATACCCAAGACATAAAAATCAACTACA
>NW_019154535.1:0-16470 GCF_002288905.1 Enhydra lutris kenyoni | reverse complement strand
TACCAATTATCAGCTGAATATATAACACCTCTGCATCTCAGTTTTCTTATTTAAGAAGAAATTCCTTTTAGAACCAAGATGAGGATTAAAGTCAGTCCACTCTTCTGATCTAATTCATTGAACCTTTTATTAGTATTTTTTTCTGAAATCAAATTGTTTTGCTCTCGCTAGCTCATTCTAAGTTTCACCAAATACTCTTCAACTGCACTTACAAAAATGTTTTCTTTTGCTGTTATTTATTCATAATGCGTTGCTTTTGTCAATGGTTCCTTTTATTCATTATCAAAGAATGAATACTAAAGTCCCCAGTATGAGTTAAGGACACTTTCTCTAATGAAGACCTAGTAGCTTAAAGTAAATTTGAAAAAGTATTTTAAACTTAATCCTCTAGTGTGACAGGGATATTTAGCATTGGAGTAAAGGTTTTATTGGTCCAGGTCAGAGGTACCATATTATATTAATAACTTTTTCTGTATTTCAGGTGCTGTAACCCCCTTCTACCAAATTCTGTTCAATGGTAATCACTGTTATAATGATATGGTAGTATTCATTTTCCAGGCTTTATGATGTCCAGCAACTGTCCTTTTTGCACGTGAAAACCATACTCACCAAGCTCTACTTTATGAGTCTAAAGTAGGCCATTTAATATTTTATAAATTCAAGGCAAGACTCTATTATTTATTCCAAATGTGACAGCATAGCTTTAGAGGCAGGCATCCTCCACACAAGTAATCTGCTGATTACTAAGAGTATGCATATCAGAAGCCAACAAACTCCAAATTTGCACTGAGGGCCAGCTGCATAAGAACTTCTCAGAGAAGCCCAGATAGAGGGGTAGAGAAATTCCCCTCCGTAATTATGAGCATGTGTATTCCAAGTGCATACCTGCATTAGTATGACTGAGCATTCTGGGATAATAAGTTAATGCTATCAAAATTCATTACATATTCTTAATATGCATAGCAATGTTTCTTAGTTTTACTATGTTAGATCCCAAGCTCCAAGACTGTGCTGACAAACTCCAGTGAGAATGGAAAGAGGTCTAGCCAAGAATGCCAGTAGATGTCCTAATAAGGCTTTGCAACATTTTGGGAAAGATGCTTTTGGTGATTGTACATACTGCTAATTCAACATTAATATCAGGTAATCTTCATTTTCAATAAAAAAAACCTTTTCTGTTTTGGATGTGGACTTCTAAGTTATTTGTAAGACTACAAGGACAATTAACACTAAAGGAAGAGCTAATTGCTGAGAACCTACTTTGGCTTCAGACCTATTTTATTTGTCTGCAATTTAAACTTGAATGACATTAACTAGCCCTTCCACTGGTGGAGGCCTATTGCTTTCTTTTCTTTCTTTTTCTTTTTTTTTAAAGATTTCATGTATTTATTTATTTGAGAGAAACAGGTAACAACAGAAATAGTGAGAGAGCACAAGGGGGAGAAGAGGGAGAAGCAGGCCTCCCGCTGAGCAGGAAGCCCAATGTGGGGCTTGATCCCAGGACCTTGGGATCATGACCTGAGCCAAAGGTAGATGCTTAATTGACTGAGTCACCCAGGAACCCCTGGCCTATTGCTTTTATACAGGATTTATTCACTTACATTCATTACATTTATATTCATTACATTTTCTGACTGGTCCCTGAAGGCAGTAGAGCTTGCTGCTCAAATTCTAAATGAAGATCTCCTTGAGAGGCCAAATATTTCCTTCAGAGACAGACCAGGCAAGTGAAGGGGGCTCTGGATCTTTTGGGTACTTGTTTATGTCAGACTCTGAAAAAATACAAGTGGAGGATCTTTTTGACATGGGAGACTACCGCATAATGGGAAGTGTCTTGATTTGGGAGATAGGAAGTAGAGTTTCATTCAGCTATTCATTTAATCATTCAGTAATTCAGATGATCAATATGTATGCCTCCCCCTCCTTTCTTTTTGCAAATAACTGCCAAGCTTTATCATAAACAGAACCTTACGGGGTAGATGGGCATGCCTAGCATGCTGTCATTTGCCTGCAGGATGCTGTCTGCTGTCAGCCCTGAGCAAACAGCTGCTGTATGATGCCTGGTGGCACCTGGTCTTTGGTTTGGCTGGAGAACATCAGTGACAACAGCATCTGGTACCTCCATACTTTTGGAAGTTCACTGGGGTCATCGCAGGGTGAAGGTTCCCCCCTTCCTTCCCAATCCTCATGGTGTGAATGTTCACCATCTGCTGCTGCCAGTCCAGGGTACCCAGACTGCACACAGGGTACCATTACTGGGATACAACAATGAGCAAAATAATAATACTGATCTCTTAAGACTGTTGTAAGGATTCAATTTGATAATGCACATGTACTGTGTACAAATCTTTTCAGATTCCCTCGACTGACTCCATTTGTCTTTCTCTTGATCAGTACCTCACCAAGTTGCATGGCCTCTTTGTGATTAAGTGAAATCCATACCCTTAGGTTCTGGCTTGCTGAATGGCCCCCAAGTTGCTGGATAATCCTACCTGAGTGTGAGAACCTGAGCTTCTAGTGGAGTAAGCTTCACCACTGAGAAATGAGATGTGAAATGAGATGAGGCAGATAATTCTTCCTCTTTCTTTCCCCATGGACAGCTTCTGGCCCCCAAAGCCCTATTTTGCATCTCCACATAAAAGGAATAAAAGGAATTGCAATAGGTAATTTCTAAATGAGCCAAACATCTCTAAAATTCTCTAATTTTATGATTCCATTTGGACAGTCTCTTGTCTGAAAAGGTTTCTTTAGAGGAGAGAAAGGAATTACCATTCGTTGTGCCTAAAGTTTAGCGCCAGGCACTGAGCGATTTACTTTATATATATACATTATTTAGTTCTTATACATGCCCTGAAGGCAGGAATTATTTTTTCTAATAGGAAGAAATTAAGGCACAAGAGAGTAATAAATTGTCCAGTACACACAGCTATTAAGAGGCAATCAAAGGTGAAAAGCCAACTGCCATGTCCAAAGCCCAAGCTCTCCTACCATTTCACTTTTTAAAAATTTTAATCTCCTTACCCTTCTCTTCATTCCTCCATAAAAAAAAATCTATTATTCAGAAATTATTCGTTGACCCACAGCTACACAAATTTAATACCCTTTAATTATTTACTTATTGCCCCCATGGTCCAACATCTACTAATGTAGAGCTATAACGACTAGTTTAAATAGTACATGTAGCTGTGCCAAGGGTAACTGACAAGTTTCAAAATTCCTTGACTTAGTACATCATAATACGCACCACAATTCACTTCCTGGATACAGTTCAACTGGTTCAATGTTTCATTCACTGTAGCAATAACATCCAGCAGTGTCCATTAACCAGCATATCTGTGCTTTATAAGTACCCCCGTAAAATTGTTCATGAGTAATTCTCACACTTAAGAAAGAAAAAGGATCTTTTTCTTTTCATTTTCAAGGAAAGCTTTTTTTATATTTAATTTTACTCTAAGTATAAGTTCATTTTGTTATATTTGAATAATTTAAAATCGGTAAAGCATACCGATTATATCTAATCAAAGTATGAAGTTATACCAATATACCACCCACTACCTTTACAAAGCATGACATGAAATAGAAAGTTAAATCAAGGTGTTTGTGACACAAACAAATGGAGTTCCATTTTTTTATCACTAAATTATCAATATAATCATATTTTAACAACTTTTCCATGGTAGAGTTAAACACATCAGTGAGGAAAAAAATGTTTACATTAAGTATTAAACATAATGAAATGCTATCCTCAGAGCATAACTTAAATGTCTGAAATGGAAAATAATCTTATATATCTGTGCCTGTTTCCTACACACTGATTTAATAATTACAATTCTATTTTAAAATTGGTCTAAGTGTTGATTGGTTAGAATACTTTGAATATCCTAGTTAAAATATTTGGTTATTGGAAACCTTTATAGTATTGCATTTTTGACCTTCTCCAATCATCTAAAAAGTCTTGATGTCAAAAACTGTAAGGTAGCACAGAAGAACAGAATGCAGATAAGACAGAAACATGGGTAACACATATACAGTCCTTCACTTGTAATATAAATCAACGAGTCTCATTACTAAACCAAATAAAAGCTTCCAAATGACCTCATGTGGCCCCCAGAAGCTCAGCCAAGATTTCTAGCTCCATTATCTATGATGATACAGAGTTTCTACTGAAATGACCTCCAAATGGCTGGACACCCAGATACCAATACTCCATATCAAGACAGAACCCAAATTTAGTCTTTCACTTGGTGGGGGAAATAACACAATTACTTTTAAAATGTTTTGTTTTACCCAGGGCCTTCTCATTACTGTTCTACCCATGGCTAATAAATGTGTTGATCAATATTTGTGGATTCTTTTTTTTTTTTTTTAATATTTGTGGATTCTTAACAGTCATAGTCAAAAACAAGAAGGAAAGTCCAAAGCAGATGAGGTTATCACCAGGCTTACACATCCCTCCTGCCTATTCTCCCCAAGTTCCTGCATTCCAGGGTCCTGTGGCTTCCTGCCAGCTTTGTAAGAATATTTTATTTCAGCCTTCCATCTAAGTAGAAGTTCCCAGATCAAGCTGTTGTAGGACACATTATTAGAGGAGCTGGAAGGTTATTAATTCATATATAAATAGATGTAATGATTCATTTGCTCATCCAGTTATTCAACAAATATGTTCTGAGCATCTCTTTAGCACCAGGCACCATGCTAGAAAAATATTATCATCGCCAACTTAGTGAACACCATAGTAAGAAAGATCAACCCTTAGTTATCCACAATCCCACTTTGCTGCATTTTTAAAGATGTACTTTGTAGATTGTTAACCCAAGGCATGGCAGACACTCACTAAAGAATTTTAAGCAGAAATATACAAATTTAAATAAAAATGACTCTCCTCAAATTCTCAAATCCAAGGGTACCTACCCTTTCTCTCTATCTAGAAAGTCAGCCTTGAACTTAGCATACAAATTGTTCAACAGCATGTTAAATGAAACTTGTCCTGTTACCTTCTAAAATTATTTTTTTAAGATTTTTAATTTATTTATTTGAGAGAGAGAACATGAGGAGGAGGGAGAGAGAGCACACAAGCAGAGGGAGCAGCAGGCAGAGGGAGAAGCAGACTCCCCACTAAGCAGGGAACCTGATGCTAGACTCCATCCTGGGACTCCAGGATCATGACCTGAGCTGAAGTCAGTTGCCTAATCCACTGAACCACCCAGCTGCCCCTGTTGCCTTGGAATTTGAGATTAAGTCCTAAATGGGACAAAAAGCAATAAATTGCCTTATATTATAAAAAGCTGTAAAATAGGGGCACCTGGGCATCTCAGTCACTTAAGTGATTAACTCTTGATTTCAGTTCAGGCCATGATCTCAAAGTTGTAGGATCAAGCCCTGTGTTGTCTCCGTGTTCAGCATGGAGTCTCCTTGAGATTCTTTCTCTCCCTTTGTCCCTCCCCCACTTGTGCACACTCTCTAAATCAATAAATCAATAAACAAGTAAATAAATAATTAAAATCTTACCCACAAAAGCTGCCCAATTCATCCATGTGAATTAAGGATTCACAGAAACCAGTCCTAACTTCTGAACACCCCAAAGAGCCTGTATAAATAACTGACTAGCAATTCCTGGGGGAACCATTCAAATTAAGTAGTTACCGGGTTTTGGACACATTTTGACTTTTCTTCTCTCAATAGGGTGAAATAGAGAGGACTCTCCACTTTTAAAGAAAGGGAAGTTTCTGCAGACTACTCATGATAATTAGAGAAAAAGATGCCCCTTTTCCTTTGATGTGAGTAAGCTGCAGTTCAAATGTCACCATTAAAACATTCTTGGGAGACTTTGACATGCTTTCCTTGGGTTTGGGAAGCAACAGGGCATCTTGAAACTGGGGCCTGTCTCTGCCTTTCGGATTCTGAAGATGGAGATTGGTCAGAGTCATTGTGCCAGGGTGAGGAGGGGGAGCGGTTGAGGGAGTAGTATGTGTTCTGATCATTTGGCAAGACCAGCTCAAAAGGACATCATGCAAAACCCAAGCCATCTGGAAAGTACCTGTATTGGTTTGCTGTTACTACTGTAATGAATTCCACCAATTTCATGGCATAAAACAACACAAATTTGTTCTCTTAAGAGTTCTGCAGGTCAGAAGGTTAAAATGGGTCTGTAGGGCCACTTTCATTCTAGAGCTCCAGGGGAGAATCCATGCCCTTGTCCTTTCCATCTTCTACAAACTGCTTACATTCCTTGGCTCATGTTCCTTTCCTACATCTTCAAAGCCAGCCGTGTAGCATCTTCTGTCTTCTCTGGCCTCTCCTTCTGTCCTTATATGTTCTCGATATGACTCCAGCCCTCCACTCTCCTCTTATAAGGACCCTTATAATTACATTGGATCCACCTGGAAAATCCAGGCTAAAGTCCCCCATCTGAAGATCCTTAACTTATTCACATCTGCAAAGCCGCATTTACCATTAACATTCAGATTCCAGGAATTAGGAAGTGGATATGTCCTGCCCAATGAGGCAGCTTTTTGGGTCATAGGGACCCCACATTAAGAAGCTTGGAGGTATAACACTGGGGTGGGTACGTCTCAAATGACTGAGGACAACATGACCCAAGTCAGAGCTCTCAGAGGACTTCCAAAGTACCACATAAATATGTCCCATGAAAGATCGAACAACTCACCTTCTGCCCTACAGAGACAACGTTGAATCCCAACAAGTCAAGAACTCCTTTGGTCAGACTTCTCCTTCCCCTTGGATGTCCCAGGGGTGATATTTGGGGTTGAGGTGAAGAATGAGGAGAAGTGACAGAACACAACAAGACAGGCCCTCTGGTCAGTCCTAAGACAACACGAAGTGAGAGGCTATGAACTAAATGTGAGATCAATTCACACAACAATGAAAGTTTTACTACCCCAATGGGAGTGTCTTTTAATAAGGTGTGACTCTGCTAATATTGGAAAAGCATGAATTCTGCCAGCAAGGCAGCCAAGGGATAGGGAAACAGAAATGCAACAGAGTGTGTTGGAAGAGTAAAGTTGGAAAATAATTAGGCCCTTTCCTATTTGTAGAAAACAGATTTCAGCCTATCCAACAGAGTGGTTCCAATGGGTTTTTTGCATATGGAGCCAAGTCCGTGGCTTTTGATTTTTTTTTTAAATGTTTTTCTGCTTATGATTTCCTATGTGCACCTGCCTAGAAGCACTTTGCTTCTCAGCTGCTATGTGGTCCACCGTTCCCGTACACCGCAGCAACCTGCCCATTTGAGATCGGCCTATACTCCTAATTATTCAGAGCCTTCCTAATTCTCTACATATATTACCCGGCACTGGATTGACACCTTATATGTTGTTCAGCAGTTGCTGCACTGGCTTTGAAGTTATTTCAACTTGGCATTACAGAGATAATCTGTCACTAATGTAAACTTGTGTATTTACAATATTACAATTGCTGTCTTGTTATTTTTTCATTACTACTGTATTTTCTGAGTCTCCCTCATTACCATGTATATTGTTTCATTATTTACATTTTGAATGCTATTATCTCTAATGCTGGTAGCAGAAGCATTGAGATAATGACACAATGGCAAGAGAATTATCTAAATATGGATTTTCCTGCTTATGCTCAAATAAATTATTGTGGAGCTCTTCAGATGCTTCTTCTGGGTCCTCATTAAGATGCTCATGGCCTTGGGGAATTATGGAGTATGAGCTGCCTTTGTCTAAGGGTCTGAAGATACAGAAACAAAACTAGAGAAAGAGAAACCAATCAAGACTTTAAGTGAAGCACGTTCCTGATAGTAAGTAGCAGGGGATGTGAAACATCCAGTGAAATATGTATTTAACAGAAATGGCCTTGAAAGAAAATGGTATTTGAAAGTCTGAAGGTAAAACAATGACTGAAATGCAGTCATTGCAGTCATTGCAGGTGTTTTGTTTTGATTTAGGTATTGCCTGTTTAAAAAAAAAAAAAAAAGAAGAAGAAGAAGGAGAAAGAAAGAAAGAGAGAAAGAAAGAAAAGCAGACTATTTCCATGGGACCTTACCACGTGTCCTGGTTTTAAAAGCCTACTACAAAACCATGCCTCCCATATTTCTATTTTTATCGCTGACCTTCCCACTGAGCTTCAAATTCAAATATCTAACTGCAAATCTGACATTTACACTTGCCTGTCCACTGTCAACTCAAACATAAGATGGCTAACTCAGAACCTTTCCTTCCCCAAAAGTCTTTTTACTCTCGTCCCCACTCCTCCAGTCTCAGTTCATGCCATCACCATGTACTGTACAAAATCCAAGACATTTTCTTCAACTCCCTTCTTCTCTTCCTGCCCTCATGGATTTGGTCAAGTCCCATAGATCCATCTGCAAGGTGTACCCTGAGCCCAACAAAGGCTCTCTTGCCTCCATGCAGACCACCCATGCCCAAGACATCCTCATCTCTTAATGTGCACTGCCTCTCACCAGAAGGGCCAAGATCCCCTCTTGCATCTCTGCTCACGGCAGCTAAACTGAACTGTACAAGACGTACATCACATCGTGTCTCTCTTCTGCTCTAAGCCCTGTGGCTTCTCATCACACCTTGAATAAAATCTACACCCTGTGCCATGGCCTGCAAAGCTCCAAGTGACCTTCTCCTGACCACCATTTAGATCACATCTCCACTCATTCTCTCCAGCCATAGTGGCATTCTTCCAGGTCACTCCTGCTTCATGCTCCCTGCACATGCTGACCCTTCTGTCTAGAATAGTCTGCTTCCAGATCTACACATACATGGGTGACTGCTTCCAAACTCCTCAAGGAGAACTTTCAACTCCTCAGACACTCTCCCTCCTATCTGATACTCCTTCATGGTANTCAACTCCTCAGACACTCTCCCTCCTATCTGATACTCCTTCATGGTACCTATCACATTCTAAACCATCTTGTCCATTAATTTGTCCTCTTTTTACTGGTTTTATACCACTAGTTGATAAGCTCCATCAAGGCAGTGATCTTATCTCTTTCGTTCTCTCCATTGTATATCTATGGTCAAGTTTGGTACCTATATCATAGCAGTCCCTAATAAATATTTGTGAATAAATGACTGATTGGAATTCAAATTACTTGTGACTCAGTATCAGAAGCCCTCACTGCCAGTCTTCTTAGTTATACCAAGTAGGCTCAACTCAAGCTATCTTCCTGCATGTATGGAAGGATCCAAGTTGGAGACTTAATTTCCAGGTGGAAAGGTGGATGCTCACTGCCTTTTGCAAAGTCAGCATCTCAGGCTCTGTCTAACCACTTCACCACTCACCTATTATCATCATAGTGAGGGATGTGTGCCCCAGCTCCTGTTCTAATGTGGGGAAGTCATCACCATTCTCTCTGCTACTAGAACCCAGAACCTCCCTTTCTGGAATGCTTCTCTTTGGTAACATTATCTCTCCTGACCTCTTTCTTTACAGATTCCTCAGCCATAGACAGATTAGATTTACTCTCTTCGGGCCCCAATAAGAATGCCAGGTTTACTGGAAAGACAGAAATTTCTGTTTTGATACTATTGTTTCAATCTTTTTTGATATCCTACTGTGGTGATTGAGCATAGAATTTAGCTATACATTTGTGTTTATTTTTGAGAGGGGTTATACAAAGGGAGGAGAGTGAGTGACAGAATGTTTCTCAAAAAATGTTTCTTGAAGCCCTGCATTCTCTACCATTTAAATGCCAAAAAGAAACCCAAAAAGTGTGTCATAAGCTCCTAAAACAGGTGTCACCCACATAAGACCCATCTGTTTCTCCACAGATAATACAAAATATTTTAAAACAAAAAACAAAAAAACAAAAAATGATGCTACCTTCTACAACTCACCAAGATCCCCAAAGATTGGAGATAGTGAAGCGTTCTTGAACTGTTTTCTTGAGAAGAAAAAAATGTAATGCTTATCATACTTCTGAAGGTCAAAAAGTAGGTCAATAAATGCAGAACAGCTAATATTAGAATAATAACAATACAGAATAATATAGAATCTGACTCTTCACAAGACACAAATGAAATGAGTTTCACAACTTAGACTCTGTAAGCTATGAATAGAATTATTTGATCTAAACATGTCAATTTCATGGAAAAGTACAGTAATTCTGTGGTTTGGGGGCAGATCTACATTTTTTGCAATAGAATTGCTGCTGTTAAGAGTTCATATTTAGTTTGGCACTTCCTATGGGCCAGGCATTATTTCGTGTGCTTTCTGCATGTTCATTCCTGTGCTCCTCACAAGCCCCTCTGAGCTGGCTAACAGTGCATGACTTGTTATGGCAAAGACACAGAAGCACAGAAAGATAGGTCACTGTCCATGGGTAGATGGTTCTCAGTAACAAGCTGGGGTTCAAACCCAGGCTATACTTGATTTAATCACCAAACTAAGCTACCTGTACCCTACTGCTGGGAGTGGTAATCGGTGACATTTACTGAGCCCTTCCACCTTGCCATGCACTACAGAAAGCCTGTTGTGGGTTTTCTATCACCTAATCTTTCCAACAGTCCTGACATGGAGGAAGTATTATTATAACCATGATTTAAAAGGGATGATGGTAAGATACTGCAGAAAGTTTCCCCCATATGCTCATTGCTAGAAATAACTTAGGTTTTGTTCAATTTTGCAAGGCATGAGCAGTCACTGGCAGCTCAGAGCACTGTTTTCTTTAGTAGCCCCATGTAATGGCTATGACAAGAGAATTGCCAGGTACATGTTATTTCCACTTTTTTTTTTATGTAACCTCTAGTTTTTGCATCTAGCCTTAACCCCCCCCTTTTTAAGATTCCATTTATTTAGTTATTTATCAGAGAGAGAAAGAGAGAAAGCAAGCAGGGGGAGCAGCAGGTACAGGAAGAAGCAGGATCCCCACTGAGCAGGGAGCCCCGCTGATATGGGGCTCCATCTCAGGACACTGGGATCATGACCTGAGCCAAAAGAAGATGCTTAACCAGCTGAGCCACGCAGGCATCCCAATTTTAACCGTTTATTCTTAACAGAAGCAGGCATATTTTTAAGGTGATGCTCCTAAGTCTTCTCGCTGCATAGGCCTGTCTGTGAGGTTATGTTTCTCATTTCAACCCAGCATTAGGGCTGAAAAGCTCTCCAAAAGAAAGCTTAGACCCACCAAGAAGGTTCAATAATACCCCAATCTATGAGGCCGGCAAATCATAAAATATGAGTCCCTTATTCAGCTAAACTAATTGGACCATATAACAGAAACACTAGCATAGGAATTTTACAGACTCTAACTAGTGAATCCTTTTCAGAGTGAGGCCTATAATATTTTTTTATTAGTCACAAATAACAAATGTAATGCAGACATCAGTCTCATCAGAATAGTAAAGAAATCTCTGGAGCCAAAAGAAGATAACTGGGAGTGCCATCAAACAGCAGTAATAGGGTGATTTAGCATCAATCACCATTAAGGGCAAATCATGCATGCCTAATTTGGGAGGTAAACTAATACAAAATTTGGGACTTATTACTTACCATCAAGAGTAAACACCCGTTCCTTATGATCTGACAGGTACTGTTCTGAACACTGCAAATGAATGATTTCAAACTAACACACAGGGGTGGTACAGTTACCACATCATGTTACAGATTGGAAAACTGAGGCTTAGACAAGCCAAGTAAATTGTGCAGGATTATAAAGCCTGGAAGCAGCAGAGCCAAATCATGATTCTACATTTTGGACATTACAAATTTTTAGTTAGTTGTGTTTGGTCAGCCTACAGTGACTTAAGTTGTAACAGCACAGGCCGACCACACTGAACTGTCCTTAGTTCTGAAAGGATGACCGACACCTTCTCACTTTGGCACATTTCCCCCTGCAAGTTCTCCCTGCTTGAGCCACCTACCTCCGCCAACTCACTTTCTTTTTTGTAAGATTTATTTGTTTATTTTAAAGAGAGAGCATAAGTGAGTGAAGGGGAGGGACAAAGGGAGAGAAAGAGAATCTCAAGCAGACTCCATGCTGAGAAAAAGACTGAGGTGGGGCTCCATCCCACAAACCCGAGGAGATCATGTCCTAAGCCAAAACCAAGGGCTGGACTCTTAAGTGACTGCCCCACCCAGGCACCTCTCTGCCAACACTTTTTCCTAAAATTCCAGCTTAAGTGTCACCTTGGGAAGGCTGCTATTATGCTAACCTCTCCTGTCCCAGTCTTCTGCCAATGGCATGCTAAGTCATCCTTTCTCCAGCATAACATGCATGATCCATTGTGTGCAAAAAAAGGTAACAATGGAATCAAATTGGCAACATGGAGTGAGAAAGAAAACACTGATATCCAGAACTACCATGGTCTTACACAGACAAATAGAAAGCTACATTCACCTAACTGTGGCTAAATACATTTGATTGTTTTCAGTCACTGACTATCAGGTAATGTTTACACTATTTGTCTATTTTACAAATGCTTAGGGGTGAAGCTGTGATGGAATATGCATCCATTATTTATTTGAGTCTTTTGAGAGTCCATGGTTCTTCCTTATTTCAGTCCAATTTAATTTCAGCAAAAAACAAAAACAAAAACAACAAAAACAAACAAACAACAACATCATAAAGATAAGTAAAAAAGATTTTTTCCTTTCCCGGTGTAGGAAGAAATCAACTATATGGAGGTCTCTGGAATGAGCAATAACTTCTCCACCTCTTGATTTTCTTGGGAGGCTTGTGAAATATTTATTGCATTTCTTTCTAACAGCTTAAAAAGTATCTTTCTCCTCAAGAGAATATTATCCTATGATCCAACTCATGTCCCACTGTTGCCTGCTTCAGCTGTGCTTGTAACTCCTGTACCCTCACCTGACCCCATCTTTCAATGCTGCCTTTGGGTTAACTTCTTCTGACAATTTCTTTTGGCCTTTGTTTAACCTGTTACACTCCATATGGCTTCCCTTTCTTTGATGTGGCCCAAAACGTATTATAAACCAGAGAACAGAAGCTCAACTATGTAATAGTTCACCTAAGAATCTCTGTACTTTTCTAACCTGGGCAGAGCTTAGCATAACTCTAAAGAAATGGAGAAAACCTAGACAAAGAGGGAGAAATCCCCATCCGTGTATCAACTTGATGGGTAAAGGAAACCATTCTTCAGCACCATATGGCTACTTTTTACCTGTGGAAAATGTTAGAGCAAACGAACCACTGGGGATATATCCAGTGATGAAAACCAGACAAGCTGACCATTGACAATCAGTGAGCCCGACTGGAGATTCAGATTTGAGAATCAATGGCAAATTGATCCAAAGCAGATTTTTAAAAAAAATCCCAGAACTAAAAGCAAACAGATTCAGAAAATGATTTTAAAAATCATTCATTATTTACCCACCCCCCCAACAAATGTATAAGAGGAGTTGAGCATCTTCAAGGGAACTTTTTTTTAAAAGATTTTATTTATTTATTTGACACACAGAGATCACAAGTAGGCAGAGAGGCAGGCATAGAGAGAGGAAGAAGCAGGCTCCCCACCAGGCAGAGAGCCCAATGCGGGGCTCGATCCCAGGACCCTGGGATTATGACCCAAGCCGAAGGCAGAGACTTTAACCCACTGAGCCACCCAGGAGACCCAAAGGGAAACTTTTTATTTTGAATCAAGCTAATAGGACAATAGAGAAGAGAATGAAAAATTGTCTGTCTTTGTGACAAATATTGGTGAATGTTGAAAATGAAATGGATTCCTCAACTGAAGATGAAAGACTTACAATTCACAGACTTAGTACTGTATATAATTAAGTGAGACAGAAAGAGAGAGAAAGAGAAGCGGGAGACAGGGTGTGAGGAACTAGGCCCTAGAGTATCAAGAGGCCATGTTTAATTCAGATTGTACAGCTGAGCTACAGAATATCCTCAAGCAAGAGACCCAACCTTGGGGCGCCTGGGTGGCTCAGTAGGTTAAGCCTCTGCCTTCATCTCAGGTCATGATCCCAGGGTCTTGGGATCGAGCCCCGCATCGGGCTCTCTGCTCCGCAGGAAGCCTGCCTCCACCTCTCTCTCTGCCTGCCTCTCTGCCTACTTGTGATCTTTGTCTGTCAAATAAATAAATAAAATCTTTAAAAAAAAAAAAAAAAGAGTCCCAACCTCTATGACCAGATAGACTCATCAGCTGGGCAAGGCTAATTAGGACCATCCACCCTTTCCACCTAAAAAGCAGAGTTCATGTTAATTAACTTGGACATTTTAAACAACCTGAACTCCACACACAAAAGGTGAAAAGGGTATTTCGTGGTTGTTAGCAAAGACATGTGAAATTATTTGTCAGAAGGACTGAGACAGATCTGCCCTTGGGAGAGATCTCCCGTGCCACAACACTGACCACACATTGTATGTTTTTAAAGGAAAGTATCCCTCTAACTCCACTCTCTTTTCTTCTTCTGTCCCTCTTTCATTCTTGTCTCTTTCTCTTAAATACTCTTGTTCTCTAAGACTGTCACTCTCTTTTATGATTTTATATTGTATTCTAAAAGCTAAGAAGCCACTTATAGTAAAATTTTATGGCCTTTCTTCCACATTTTCCCCATCCATCCAAAACCCCAACAGATACCTTGCATCTCTTCTCCCTCTTAATACACCAAACCATATATTTTTTAATTTATTTGACAGACAGAAATCACAAGTAGGCAGAGAGGCAGGCAGAGAGAGAGGAGGAAGCAGTCTCCCCGCCGAGCAGAGAGTCCGATGCGGGGCTCGATCCCAGGACCCCGGGATCACGACCTGAGCCGAAGGCAGAGGCCTTAACCCACTGAGCCACCCAGGTGCCCCCAAAACCATGTTTTTTAGTCGTGTTATATTAGTAAACAAAACTCTCTGCTCTTCTCTACTAATCCCATGACACATATTAAAATGGATGCATTTTTACATAACATTGGCATCTAATTCTGGACAATTGAAAAAAAGAAAACCTGAGGATTGACTTCAATGTCTTGTTTTGTGTTTTAATGATTACACACACACACACACACACACACACACACACACACACACACACAGGATACTAAAGAGTTGGCTTTAGAAACTATCTCACTGGATGTAAGCCCTTGTGTTGTCTGGAGACAGTACTGCTTTCTCTCCCCTTAAGTGCTTGTGAAGAGCAGTTCCACAGTGATCTGCAAACATACTTCACCTTCTTTGACTTTTGGGAGTTCTTAGAATCTTGCATTTTAAAAGGTTAGGTTATAGATCAAAAGTGTACTGCAAAGGGCACCTGGGTGATTTGGTTGATTGGGCAACTGCCTTTGGCTCAGGTCATGGTCCTGGAATCCTGGGATCGAGTCCCACATATGCCTTCCACCTCCATGGGGAGCCTACTTCTCTCTCTGACCTTCTCATGCTCTCTCTTATACATCACAGATAATGAAGAAGAGTAATGTTGTGATCTCACCTATATGTAGAATCTAAAAAAAAGTTGAACACATAGAAGCAGAGAGTAGAATGGTGACTGCCCGGGGCTGGGTGTGGAGAAAATGGGAAGATATTGGACAAAGGGTGCAAAGTCTCAGTTTTGCAGGGTAAAGAGGTTGTGGAACTCTAATGTACAGCCTGGTGACTATAGTTAATAATACTGCAGTGTGTACTTGAAATTTGCTAAAAGAATAGATCTTTTAGTGTTCTCACAAGAAAAATAAGAGGTGATGGGTATGTAAATTAGCTTGGTTATTTCACAATATATACAGATATCAAAATGCCACTACATTGTACATCTTAAAAGTATACCATTTTTATTTGACATTATACTGCAATAAAGCTGGAGCTAGGGAGAAAAAAAGAGCAATCCTGAAAGCAGATGGAAGGAAATCAAGATTGGAGCCAAGATCAGTAAAGTTGAAAACAGAAAAATAATAGAGAAAAATCAATCAACTCAAAAAAAGATTCTTTCACAGGATCAAACAACTAATAAATCTCTATCTATATTAGTTACAGAAGACAATGAAGATTCAAATTAAGAATGACATCACTACGATAATATAGATATTGAAAGAATAAGGAATACTATGAACAGCTTTACCCTAATAAATTCAACAACATAGTTGACATGGACAAATTTCTTTTTCTTTTTTTTTTAAATTTTTTCTTGCATTTTTTTATTATTTTTGTTTCAGCGTAACAGTATTAATTGTTTTTGCACCACACCCAGTGCTCCATGCAATCCGTACCCTCTCCAATACCCACCACCTGGTTCCCCCAACTTCCCACCCCCCGCCCCTTCAAAACCCTCAGACTGTTTTTCAGAGTCCATAGTCTCTCATGGTTAACCTCCCCTTCCAATTTCCCTCAACTCCCTTATCCTCTTCATTACCCTTGTCCTCCATGCTATTTGTTATACGCCACAAATAAGTGAAACCATAGGATAATTGACTCTCTCTGCTTGACTTATTTCACTCAGCATAATCTCTTCCAGTCCCGTCCATGTTGATACAAAAGTTGGGTATTCATCCTTTCTGATGGAACCATAATACTCCATAGTGTGTATG
>NW_019154534.1:0-18260 GCF_002288905.1 Enhydra lutris kenyoni | reverse complement strand
CCATTCCACTTGAAGTGCTGTCATCATTCATTTGCAGAGGACAAGAAATTAGAGAAGAGGCTTTCTCAAACCTTGATGTAATCACAGATTCTTTTGATGTTTGTTTTTCTTTATCCTCTGTCCTTACTTCCTTTATATCCAAAGCAGGATCACTATTTTAAAAGATCCATTTAAAATATCCATTAAAAAGCTAATGTTTTTGGGAGCCTGGATGGCTCAGTTGGTTAAGCCACTGCCTTTGGCTCAGTGGCCTTCTCCCCTCTTATGCTCTCTCCTACTCTCTATCCCTCTCTCTTAAATAAATGCTCGACATTTCTCTTATACCATACACAAAGATAAACTCAAAATGGATAAAAACCTCAATGTGAGGCAGGAATCTACCAAATCCTAGAGGAGAACATAGGCAGTAACTTCTTCGACATCGGCCACAGCAACTTCTTTCAAGACATGTCTCCAAAAGCAAAGGAAAGAAAAGTGAAAATGAACTTTTTGGGGCTTCCTCAAGATAAAAAGCTTCTGCACAGCAAATGAAACAATCAACAAAACAAAGAGACAACCCACGGAATAGGAGAAAATATTCGCAAATGACACTACAGACAAAAGGCTGATATCCAAGATCTAATAAAGAACTCCTCAAACTTAATAGACACAAAACAGAAAATCACATCAAAAAATGGGCAGAGACATGAACAGACACTTCTCCAAAGAAGACATACAAATGGCTAACAGACACATGAAAAAATGTTCATCGTCATTAGCCATCAGAGAAATTAAAATCAAAACCACATTGAGATACTACCTTACACCAGCTAGAATGACCAAAATTAACAGGACAGGAAACAACAAGTGTTGGAGAGAATGTGAGAAAGGAGAACCCTGTTTCACTGTTGGGAATGCAAGTTGGTGCAGCCGCTTTGGAAAATAGTGTGGAGGTTCCTCAAAAAGTTAAAAACAGGGTGCCTGGGTGGCTCAGTGTGTTGGGTCTCTGCCTTCAGCTCAGGTCATGATCTCAGGGTCCTGGGATCGAGTCCTGCATGGGGCTCCCTGCTCAGCATGGAGCCTGCTTCCTCCTCTCTCTCTCTGCCTGCCTCTCTGTCTACTTGTGATCTCTCTCTGTCAAATAAATAAATAAAAATCTTATATAAGTATATATTAATATCTAATATCTAATCATATATATTTTTTCATATAAAAAAGTTGGAGATAGTCTAATATATATATTAGATATATTTATTATAGAGATAGTATATATATATATATATATATATACATAATATATATGTACTATATATATAATATATATATATTAAAAACAGAGCTACCCTAAGACCCAGCAATTACATTACTGGGTATTTACCCCAAAGATACAGATGTAGTGAAAAAAAGCAGCAATGTCTACAATAGCCAAACTGTGCTAGGAGCAGAGGTACCCTTCAACAGACGAACGGATAAAGAAGATATGGTCCATATATACAATGGAATATTCCTCAGCCACCAAAAAGGATGAATACCAACATCTGCATCAACGTAATGGAACTGAAGGAGATTATGTGAAGTGAAATAAGTCAAACAGAGAAAGACAATTATGACATGGTTTCGCTTATTTGTGGAACACAAGGAATAGCATGGAGGAATTAGAAGGAAGGGGAAAATGAAGGGGGGAAAATCAGAGGGGGAGATGAACCATGAGAGACTATGGACTCTGGGAATCAAACTGAGGGTTTTAAAGGGGAATGAGGTGGGGGAGTTGAGTGAGCCCAATGATGGGTATTAAGTAGGGCATGTATTGCATGGAGCCCTGTGTGTTATACACAAACAACGAATCACAGAACACTACATCAAAAACTAATGATGTACTGTATGGTGACTACCATAGCGTAATTAAAAAAAAAAAAGAAAGAAAAAGAAATGCTGGGATAGAAAAATAAATAAGTAAATAAAAGTATTCTAAAATTTGCATAAAACATGACATCAAACCAAAAACTTTAAATATACTTTGTTAAACAATCAGTACCTTGTAGACCTAAACTCATTTTTTCCAACAGTCGCATACTACACATTGTTTTACAGGGGTGAAAATTTACTTCCCTATTGACAGATACTTAGACTATCTCCAACTTTTTTATATGAAAATAATGCTATAATAAATATCCTTAATGTATGTCATATTTTATATATATAAAAATGTATAATAAATGTCCTTAGAATGTATGTGTGTGTGTGTTTACACAAGTCACGTTTTTCTATAGGATCTAGTCCTGGCAATGAAGTTCTTGGGATAAGGGGTCAGAATATTTAAAAATTTTTTTTATCATTTTTTTAATTTATTTTCAGCATAACAGTACTCATTGTTTTTTGTACCACACCCAGTGCTCCATGCAATCTGTGCCCTCTCTAATACCCACCACCTGGTTCCCCCAACCTCCCACCCCCCCACCTCTTCAAACCCTTCAGATTGTTTTTCAGAGTCCATAGAATATTTAAAATTTTTGAAACACACTGCTAAATCACCCTTTAGAAAGGGTTTACCAATTTTATTTAACAACAGTGTATAAGAATGCCCTTTTCTTCACATTTGCTAACTTTGGTTGTTAATTTTTTAATAAAATATTTATCACTATGATTGCAAAAAATTGTATCTCATTATTTAAATTTTTCTGATTAGCATCCAAGATGAAATAACCTTACTAAAAAACATAAAATTTGTTAATCATGAATGTTAGCTCCAACTAGAATTTGTTTTATAGGAAAATAATAATTACCTACTATTTAAATATTGCTATAGGCTTACCCATCAGATTCTTCATTTTCCGTAATAGGACATAGGTTGTTATCAGTTTTTCCACTCCCTATTGGATGCATTAGTCCAGCAGCAGCAGAAGCATATATGCTTTCCAATACTGCCATTTCATCATTTTGGTGCTTCTCCGTTTCTTCAATCTTTAATAGAAGTTTGATACGAAGGATAATCGTTACTAGTTTATTCATTAAAATGAACTTTCTTCATTAATTATACATGTTTTAAAGATTTTATTTATTCATTCATCAGAGAGAGAGAGAGAGAGAGCACAAGCAGGAGGAGGTGCCAGCAGTGGGAGAAGCAGGCTCCCTACTGAGCAGGGAGCCTAATGCAGACCCCATCCCAGGATCCTGGGATCATGACCAGAGCCAAAGGCAGGCTCTTAACCAACTGAGCCACCCATGCATCCCAGAACTTTTTTTCATTATTTATATCATTTGACTCTTAGTTTGTCATAATTTTAATTGATTAAAAATATTTTGTGTTTATCATTATAAGTAACTGCAATTTTTATAAATTCTGCTTCATTTCTGTTTCAATAAAAAGAGAGGAATTGGGATGCATGGGTACCTTGTTGGTTAAGTATCTGCCTTGGGCTCAGGTCATGATCCCAGAGTGCAGGGACAGAGTTCAGGCCTGCTTCCTCTGCCAGTACTTCCCCCTGCTTGTGTGCATGCACTGTCTTGCTCTCTCTCTCTCATTCTCTCTCTGACAAATAAATAAAATCTTTAAAATAACTAGTTTGGTTTATACTTTTTGCCACTTGCATGTCAAACTCTTGGTCTTCTTTCACTTCAAACGTAATCTGTGGGTTCCTTACTTTTTTATTTTCTCTGTCACTATCAAAATTCATTTTTGTTAAAAATCTGCTCAAAGTCTGATTTTATCATTTTCAGAGTTTGATTTATTTTCACTTAAGGAAAGATCAGAAGATGACCGGCAACTATGATCCGAGGTTGAATGAGAAAGAAGGACATTTTCGAGTCTAGACTCACTCTGTTCAGGTAATGCCTGAAGTACAACAAAGACAGGCACTGCAAATGCATCTTTTTTCTCACAATCAAGTCTATCATTTGTCAAATTAGTAGGTATTTCCATTAAGTTTGCTTCTTCTTTAAAGGGACCATGTAGTGACTCTTCCTTAGTATAAGCAGTAATTTTGTTTTTTGTTTTTTGTTTTTTTTTTTTTCACAAATTTCACCAAACTTCTGCTTTAACTCTCTGGTGATGAGTTTTAACTTATTTTTCCACTCTAATTTGTCTTGTTTGGTCCACATGTCCTCACACTTTTGAACAGAGGGATGTTCTGAATATAAAAATATATCATCCTCTCTATCACATTCCTTATTCATTCCTGGTTTTTGGGCCATTTTTGACAGATACAAAAATGGAAAGTTAAAGTGCTGTATTTGATTTTCAGATGTCCTTTCTGTCAGCATACATGCTTGTAAAATATCTCTATCCTTAAGTAATCAAGTATGGACAAAGAAAAAATTAGAAAATAATTAAAATTTAACTGTTAAATTTCTTAATCTATGTTAAGCTGCTCCCAAGTCACTGGATTGTAACTAAGAAGCGAAAAATAACTTGCCCTACGCTGAAACAGAAGAAAAACACAAATCCATAATCTTAACTTTGTCAGTTTTTTAAACTAAATAATTCATTACATGTTACATCTACCAAAAAATGAATTACATGATTTTCAATGTTACAAACTTAAAAACATTTTATCTTACCATACCTTAAACAGTGAGCCCCCAAAGTGCATTTGGGGATTTTTTTTAAAGATTAATAACTAGAGAATAGGCAAGCGTATTATTAGGAGCCAAAAATCAATAAACATCAATCAGAAAGAAAAATAAATTCCTAAATTTTAATTCAAATTATATACTATGATAGTGTTATACATCACTATAAATTATCTGCCTGCATCTAGCAATTGTAACGTCCACTGAGAGTGGATAAGAAAAATGTTAATAATACTTACAGATTCCCTATACTGAAATGAAATAACTGAAAATGTGCCTGTTTATTACCCAACTACAAAGGTCCCATCCTGGAAGGTGTGATTCTATGATAGGCAATTGTGTTGATTTTATGACCCTACTCGCTGAAGTCAACTACACAGAAATCGCAAGGCAAAATAAACCTTTAATCTTGGCATTAGTGACTGGCAAAACAGAACTGCACATTTTGAACCACTGAGAACTGCACATTAAGAACCACTAAGAATCACTCCTTCTACATGAGTCTAAATCAGTAGTCATCATTGTTATACTGCTCATAATTTCAACTGCTTAAACATACGGTTCAGTATTTGATGTTACCTTTTTAGCATGTAAAAACTTACAAAAATGGAAGAAGCAAACAATATTCAGGAATTTTTTTGGTCCAATTCCAAGGATAAAGTTTAACTATAAGCTACTATAAATTCTAACAATATTTTAAATTTGGTAACTTGTAAAATTTTACAAAAACTAAATATTAAATTATAATCTATCAACTTCAATATATTTTGTTCAGAAGATAATTTCATTTGAACTATGTTACATTCTTAAAGCAGGGAAAACAATATAAAACTGGAAATTTAAATTTAAATTTGTATATACCTGCAGTTGTTTATTTTCACTTTCATTAAGACTTTCTTCCTCTTTTTCTGTTGTCATTTCTAAGTCTAGTTCTGCTGAAAAATCTATATATTTCATTAAAATGGACAAATTAGAATGGTTAGATAAAAGCTATAACCTTCATAAAAATAGAAAACATCTTATCAATTAAGAGTTTAAATTAATCTTTAGCTGAATATTTACTTTAAGAAATACTTTTAATTATCAAAAATTTCAACAAACCATTTGGGAAATACTAAATGTCACTAGTTTAAAGGCATACAAACATCTCAAAGAATCATTCACAAATTCACCCACCTAATACCAATGAACAAAACAATCAGAAACAAATTTTTAAAATGCAGCAGAAAGATATAAAATCACAACAGACTATTCTTTACAGTATCTCTTAAACAACACCCTAAGCTTTAACTACAACATTATTCATGGTTTCCAAAATTACTAGTATTTTTTATGCCTGTAACAGTGTATAACCTTCCTACGGGTGTATTTCCCTGATGAATGTAAACATTCCTAAAATGTTCTCCTCTACACTTGACAAATTTCTTCACACCTTAGAGGACACAGACTGCTACGTAAAGTCATCCTTGATTAAGGCTACCCTTCCCTAGATAAATAGACCTCTTTCTTTGGGGCTACATTAGTACTATACAGATTTTTCTAGTGCATCTTCACCACCTGAACTGTAAGTTACTTCTTTATGTATATATATATTCCTTTTGTTACTAGACTGTATGGGACAATTTCTCTCTTTCTCTCTTTTTAAGAGAGAGGAGGGGGGAGGAGAAGAGGGAGAGAGAACTTTGACCAGGCTCCACGCCCAGCACTGAGCCTCACATGGAGCTTGATCTCACAACTCTGAGATCATGACCTGAGCCAAAATCAAGAGTTGGACACTCAACCAACTGAGCCCCCCAGGTGCCCCTAATGGGACAATCTCTTAAATCATCTCTGTGTAAACAGTCTTTATTCTACTCAGTAACTATTTACTGAGTTCCTAGTAAGTGCTAGGCACCCAGGTTTAAAGAAGCATGTAGATAAAAGGTGTGTCAGGAATGGATTTTGTAGAGCTAATGCCTGAACTGAGACAGCAACACTGAGGTCAGCCAGATTCAAAGGGGTTAGAGGGTAGAAAATGGGGGGAGTATACAAGCCCATAGTAAGACAAGGGAGAGAAACACACAAGAGGGCAAATATCTGTCTAAAATACAGGAATCAAAGGGGAAGACATCAAAAGCAGTTCAGAATGCCAGAGAAAAGGGCAGAAAATAGAAAGGGCTAGAGAGCTTAGCAGAACTCAAAATTATGAAAGCTTTATATGTAATTTTAAGATACCTGGACACAAACATATTTTCAACAATGGTTCACAGTCATATTTGCATTTGAGACACATCACTCTAAATGCTGTGGAGAGGGATGAATTTGAGGGGCATTGTAATAAAAGGTGGGAAATGAATGAGAAGGCACTGATGCAAAATAAAGATGAAGCACACCTGAACTGACAGAATCGTTCTAGAAATATTAAGGATATAAAATTATCAGGGCCAGTACAGAATAAATCTATATTAAATGAATAAACACACAATCTTGAGTCCCTAGCAACCAACTTTGCTCATTACTTTATAAAAGGCATCAAGTGGGAATTATTCTACATGAACTGTTTTAAGTTTCATGTATTTATTTTATAATTTTTCTGTTCCATATCTTCCTTCCTGTGTTACAGGAGCCTGTACGTGCTTTGTTTTAAAGCTCCTGCTTCTTGAATCTACCAAGTTCATGAGGAAGTAACAGGAACAAGTCACTTGTATAGGTAAATAACTTTGAATTTATTGTCTGTATTCACTACTCTAGGAAATAATTGAAAATCTTTTGAAAATATAGTGTTAATTCTACAAGTAAAGAAAGAACATAAAACTACAGGGGTGAAAAAAGTACTGTACAATTTATTAGTACCGATCTGATCATATGACTGATGAAAGGCCCTGAGTTAACTGGTACATTAAGTAGAGCACACATTAGATATGGTTAATCAATAGACTGAGTATATCAGGAGAATATTATTTTTAAATGATATAGTACTCCTTAAAACCAATATTCCACTTATTTCACCCAGCATAATCTCTTCCAGTGAAATAAGACAAGCAGAGAGAGTCAATTATCATACGGTTTCACTTATTTGTGGAGCATAACAAATAGCATGGAGGACATGGGGAGTTAGGAGAAGGGAGTTGGGGGAAATTGGAAGGGGAGGTGAACAATGAGAGACTATGGACTCTGAAAAACAATCTGAAGGGTTTGAAGAGGTGGGGGGGTGGGAGGTTGGGGGAACGAGGTGGTGGGTATTAGAGAGGGCACGGATTGCATGGAGCACTGGGTGTGGTACAAAAACAATGAATACTGTTATGCTGAAAATAAATTTTAAAAAAAGATTAAATAAATAAATAAATAAATGATGTTAAAAATTAAAAAAAAAACATATTCCACTTATTCATCAAAATTAATGAAGGGGGGTGCCTGGGTGGCTCATTCAGTTAAGCGGCTGCTTTCAGCTCAGGTCATGACTGGGTCCTGGGATGGAGTACTCCGTCGGGCTCCCAGGTCAGTGGGGAGTCTGCTTCTCCCTCTGCCCCTCCTCCCACTTTTTCTCTCAATCTCTCTCAAATAAATAAAATCGTTAAGTAATAATAACAAGAATAATAATAATAAAAAAGGGACATCTGGGTGGCTCAATGAGTTAAGTGTCTGACTCTTGATTTCAGCTCAGGTCACGATCTCAGGGTCGTGAGATCGAACCCCACATCAGACCCCGTGCTAAGCGTGAAGCCTGCTGCTTGGGGTTCTCTCCCTCCCTCTCCTTCTGCCTTCCCTCCCTCCCTCCCCACTTTCTTGCTCTCTAAAAAAAAATAAAAATAATAAAACAAGGAGGTAGACTATGCATACATAGTTGAGAAGATGGTACTATATAGTAAATTCTCAGATTCCCATTATTGCTGGGAAAGCCAACTCTAAAATAAAGTCATAGAGAATATAGGAAATATTTTAATATTTGGTTTGGGAAGCTGCTTTTTCTAGTTACATTGAATATAATTTGACCAATACTTGTGAATTTAAGGCTATAAAAATAAAGCTAAGAAACTTTGTTTTCAATAAGCAATCCTTAGACCTCTACCTAGTATTCCCAGCTGGGCACAAACTTCTAAATATAATCCTGCCACCCACTCTCAAGTGAATGCTAAAAACAGCCTAAAAGAAATTACTTTCTCCTAATTCTTTTTTTTTAAAGATTCTATTTATTAAAATAAAAAAAATAGGTATTTCAGAATTAGTGTCACACTTACTGATAATAAAAATTTTAACATTTAGGGAACCAACCCTGTATTTCTATAGTTTCCAAAAGTAGTTTGATTTGGTAGATCATATCAGTCTTTCAAGGGTTTTTGGAAACAGCTATCATATCAAAAAATTAGATATCTTTACAAAAAAAAAAACCAAAATCACAAAAAAAAGCCATAGCTTCTGTATCTCATTTGAATAATGAATACCAACATAACCTGTATCTTTGATGTCCAATAGACCTAAGGAGGATGAATACGTGGCTATGATTTACCCCATGTCTAGCACTCCATCTGCTTTCAGTATTCTTTGTGGCACTGCTGTGATTTAATCTGTTCTAGTGCAAATACCCTCGAGCCATCTAAAGTGAATTCTCTGGAGTTTCCTCCTCAACTCCAAAACTTCTCAGCTAATGTGCCTTTCTTTTTTCCCTTGTTCCCATCACTGTCCCTTCTTCAAAAGTAATTTCTGAAAAAAAAGAAAAAAAAAGTAATTTCTGGGGACACGTGAACGGAGCCTCGGATTGCGCATCCGGCTCTTGATTTCAGCTCCCATCATGATGGAAAGGTCCCCGATAGAGTCCCGCATCTGCCTCCAGGCCTAGAAGCCAGTCTCCTTGAGGAATCCCTTTCCCTCTCCCTTTGCCCCTCCCCCTGATCACTCTCTGTCTTTCTCATTGTCTCTCCATAGAATAAATACAGAAATCCTTACAACAGAGTTATTGCTGGACCTATGGTATTGATTGTTCTACTTTTATACCCCTTTTATTATGGATTATCTCTACCATTTCTCTCCTCTTTATTTAGCACTGATATCTTACATCTATAACTTCTCTTTCTGCATCTCCTTGCTCCCCTCTAGGTAAATACATGCTCACAAATAAAAACAAAATAATGCTTTCCCTTGATCCTATGGTGTCTTGAAGTATCCAGGGCCTTTCCAGATGTCTCTATGTGGGTGTCTATACCCTTGCTAACGGAGCACATGATCCAAGGACTTTTGACTTTCGCATCACCTGATAGATCAGAATGCAGAATCCCAGACCTGCTGCTCACGAATGCATTTTTAACAAGTTCTCTGATGATTCACTAAAATTGGAGAAAATCTGGTCCATACTGAGTCGCTGCCATATTCCTTCACCTTAACTTCACCTTCTAGAAGCAACCTTCATGTTCGTCACTATCAATTCTTCAAAACTGGAAATGTCTTAAAAGTCACAGACTTTCGGGCGCCTGGGTGGCTCAGTGGGTTAAGCCGCTGCCTTCGGCTCAGGTCATGATCTCAGGGTCCTGGGATCGAGTCCCGCATCGGGCTCTCTGCTCAGCAGGGAGCCTGCTTCCCTCTCTCTCTCTCTCTCTCTCTGCCTGCCTCTCTGTCTACTTGTGATCTCTCTCGTCAAATAAATAAATAAAATCTTTAAAAAAAAAAAAAAAAGTCACAGACTTTCTAATGGACTTTTTATCATGGCTAAGGCTTCCTCAATTTCCCCCGAACTGACCGTGCTCTCTTCTCCTTCCAATTCTCTTACTTGGCCCTCAATGATACTATTTATGAAGTACCACCATATACATGCCATTAAGCCACACATTCTTATAGCTGACTAGACCATAACTCTGCATCATCAACCATAACGGTCTTTAATGTCTTCCCAACAGCGAGGAAACAGTAACAGGGGGAGAATTTTGGTATCCAACTCTGACAGGTTTTGGTACCGGAAGCTCCCCTGATACACTTTCGTCATTTCAAATAGTCTGCTCTTCCCTTTTTTTCATTTTTAAATTTTTTATTTCTTTTCAGTGTAACAGTATTCATTTTTTTTGCACCACACCCAGTGCTCCATGCAATCCGTACCCTACTACCCACCACCTGGTTCCCCCAACCTCCCACCCCCTGCCCCTTCAAAACCCTCAGATTGTTTTTCAGAGTCCATAGTCTCTCGTGGTTCACGTCCCCTTCCAATTTCCCTCCACTCCCTTCTTCTCTCCATCTCCCCTTGTCCTCCATGTTATTTGTTATGCTCCACAAATAAGTGAAACCATATGATAAGTGACTCTCTCTGCTTGATTTATTTCACTCAGCATAATCTCTTCCAGTCCCGTCCATGTTGCTACAAAAGTTGGGTATTCATCCTTTCTGATAGAGGCATAATACTCCATAGTGTATGTGGACCACATCTTCCTTATCCATGCGTCCATTGAAGGGCATGTTGGTTCTTTCCACAGTTTGGTGACCGTGGCCATTGCTGCTATAAACACTGGGGTACAGATGGCCCTTCTTTTCACTACATCTGTATCTTTGGGGTAAATACCCATTAGTGCAATGCAGGGTCATAGGGAAGCTCTATTTTTAATTTCTTGAGGATTCTCCACACTGTTCTCCAAAGTGGCTGCACCAACTTGCTTTCCCACCAACAGTATAAGAGGGTTCCCCTTTCCCCACATCCTCTCCAACACATGTTGTTTCCTGTCTTGCTAATTTTGGCCATTCTAACTGGTGTAAGGTGATATCTCAATGTGGCTTTAATTTGAATCTCCCTGATGGCTAGTGATGATGAACATTTTTTTATGTGTCTGCTAGCCATTTGTATGTCTTCATTGGAGAAGTGTCTGTTCATATCTTCTGCCCATTTCTTTATATGATTGTCTGTTTTGTGTGTGTTGAGTTTGAGAAGTTCTTTATAGATCCTAGATATCAACCTTTTGTCTGTACTGTCATTTGCAAATATCTTCTCCCATTCCTTGGGTTGCCTCTTTGTTTTGTTGACTGTTTCCTTTGCTGTGCAGAAGCTTTTGATCTTATGAAGTCCCAAAAGTTCATTTTCGCTTTTGTTTCCTTTGCCTTTGGAGACATATCTTGAAAGAAGTTGCTGTGGCCAATGTCACAGAGGTTACTGCCTGTGTTCTCCTCTATGATTCTGATAGATTCCTGTCTCATGTTGAGGTCTTTTATCCACTTTGAGTTTATCTTTCTGTACAGTGTAAGAGAATGGTTGAGCTTCATTCTTCTACATATAGCTGTCCAATTTTCCCAGCACCATTTATTGAAGAGACTGTCTTTAAGCCAGCATTAACCTGATCCCCAAACCAGGCAAAGACTCCACCAAAAAGGAGAATTTCAGACCAATATCACTGATGATTATGGATGCTAAGATTCTCAACAAGATCCTAGCAAATAGGATCCAACAGCACATTAAAAAGATTATCCACCATGACCAGGTGGGATTCATCCCTGGGTTGCAAGGATGGTTCAACATTCACAAGTAAATTAATGTAATAGAGCAAATCAGTAATAGAAGAGAGAAGAACCACATGGTCCTCTCAATTGATGCAGAAAAAGCATCTGAGAAAATCCATCATCCGTTCCTAATTAAAACGCTTCAAAGTATAAGGATAGAGGGAACATTCCTCAACTTCATAAAATCTGTCTATGAAAGACACACAGCAAATATCATCCTCAATGGGAAAAAGCTCGCAGCCTTCCTGTTGAGATCAGGAACACGACAAGGAGGCCCACTCTCACCACTCTTATTCAACATAGTATTAGAAGTCCTAGCAACAGCAATCAGACAACAAAGAGAAATAAAAGGTATCCAAATTGGCAATGAAGAAGTCAAACTCTCTCTCTTCGCAGATGACATGATACTTTATATGGAAAACCCAAAAGACTCCATCCCCAAACTACTAGAACTCATACAGCAATTCAGTAACGTGGCAGGATACAAAGTCAATGTACAGATCAGTGGCTTTCTTATACACTAACAATGAAAATACAGAAAGGGAAATTAGAGAATCGATTCCATTTACTATAGCACCAAGAACCATAAGACACCTGTGAATAAACCTTACCAAAGAGAAAGGATCTGTACTCAAGGAACTACAGAACACTCATGAAAGAAATTGAAGAAGACACAAAAAGATGGAAGACCATTCCATGCTCTTGGATCGGAAGAATAAACATTGTTAAAATGTCTATACTGCCTAGAGCAATCAGAAAGCCATTCTGATCAAAATTCCACTGGTATTTTTCAAAGAGCTGGAGCAAATAATCCTAAAATTTGTATGGAATCAGAAGAGACCCCAAATCACTAAGGAAATGTTGAAAAACAAAAACAAAACTGGGGGCATCAAGTTACCTGATTTCAAGCTTTACTACAAAGCTGTGATCACCAAGACAGCATGGTACTGGCATAAAAACAGACACATAGACCAGTGGAACAGAGTAGAGAGGCCAGATATGGACCCTCAACTCTATGGTCAAATAATCTTCGACAAAACAGGAAAAAAAATACAGTGGAAAAAAGTCTCTTCAATAAATGGTGCTGGGAAAACTGGACAGCTATATGTAGAAGAATGAAACTTGACCATTCTCTTACACCATACACAAAGATAAACTCAAAATGGATAAAAGACCTCAATGTGAGACAGGAATCCATTAGAATCCTAGAGGAGATCATAGGCAGTAACCTTTTCGATATCAGCCACAGCAACTTCTTTCAAGATATGTCTCCAAAGGCAAAGGAAACAGAAGCAAAAATGAACTTTTGGGACTTCATCAAGATTTGCTCTTCCTTTTAAAAGAATTGAGCTAAATCTTACATGTTTCAAAAGCTCTTTTTCTTAGGCTTGTAAATATCTTTTGTTCAAACATAGATATCAGCAATATCATCTACCTTATTTATGTCAGAACCTTCACTGAAGCTTGCCCCAAAAAATTAAATAAATACATACATAAATAAATAAATAAATAAATAAATAAAAAGACTTCAGAATAAGAAGACTGTGAGCACTTCAAATATTTTAGTGGACTTCTTTACACCGTTAAATTTGTATTGTAAAATTTACCTGATTGGGATGTTTTAATTTCCTCCATTTCTCCAGGCTGATTAGGAATAAAATCTTTCCCCTCCACAGCAGGCTGAATGGGCATTGAAACAATATGATTAAGACATAATGAACAGTTCATGCAATCTGTAGTTAAAACCTCAAAATAAAAATATAAGTTTTACCTTCAAGTAAGAATATTTTCCTGAAGAATCTAAAAAGCAAAAGGGTCATATAGTTAACTCCATGTACATATAGAAGCCAACAAACACTCATGCACTTAGGACTAAGCTGAATCCTCATGCCTGGCTCAGATTACAAATGGGTTTTGGGGTTGTTTCTGCAGACAGGAAGGTGGGTTGGGCAGAAGAGCAATTTCTAAGGAGAGGAACAAATTGTGACCCTGAGCGGACAAATGTGAAAGCCAATGGTAGAATGCTACACCACATCCTTAAGGCAGCACAGCAGAATCATTTACACCATTGGACTCTAAGTATGTATGACCGTCTTCAATTTGTCCTGTAATGTAGGAGTACACAGTGCTGATGATAGGTCAACTAAATGCATAATTTTCATCAAGCAAAGCCTTATGAACTGATCAGCTTGGATATACACTTGTGGGATCACAGTTACTAAAAGTACTCATTTTGGTCCATACCCATGTGGGCTACCGGTATGCCTACATTTCCTGTATCCAGTAGTTTAGCCACCTTAAAGTTCCTTCATACACTTATGCAAGAAGGTGTATAAAACACATCCAAGAAATAATGTACAATAGCTTTAAATATGGAAATATGACTATGTATATGGAACAAAATCTATTTAGTGGCCACAGAAATCTTAGGTACTGAAAATCTTTTGTCACTGTCATACTTATTGATAAAAACAATTTTAGCATTCAGGGAACCAACCCTATAATTTCTTTTGATTCCAAACGTAGTTTGATTTGGTAGATCATGGCAGTCTTTCAAGGGTTTTTGGAAACAGCTATCATATCAAAAAATTACCTATCTTTAAAAAAAGAAAGCATAGCTTCCGTATCCCACTTGAGTAATGAAGATCGACGTAACCTGAATCTTTGATGTCCAAAAGACCTGAGGAGGATGAATACGTGGCTATGATTTACCCCATGTCTAGCACTCCATCTGCTTTCCGTATTCTTTGTGGAGCAGCTGTGATTTAATCTGTTCTAGTGCAAGTACCCTCAAGCCATCTAAAGTGAATTCTCTGGAGTTTCTTCTCAACTCCAAAACTTCTCAGCTAATGTGCCTTTCCCTTTCCCCTTGTTCCCATCACTATCCCCCTTCTTCAGAGTAATTCCTGGGGGTGCCTGGATGGAGCAACGGATTGGGCATCCAGCTCTTGATTTCGGCTCACATGGCAATGGCACGGTCCTCACAAAGAGCCACGCATCCGGCTCTGGGTCAGAAGCGACTCTTCACTATGTCCCTTCAAAAAGTAATTTCTGGGAGCACCCAGATGGAATAGCGGATTGAGCATCCAGCTCTAGATTTCGATTCAGGTCTTGAGGGCAGGGTCCTCAGACTGAACCCTGCATCGAGCTCCATGCTCAGAAGTGAGCCTGTTTGAGGAATCTCTCTCCCTCTGCCTTTGTCCCCCCCCACCAATCATTCTCTCTCTCATTCTTGCTCCCTAAAACAAATGAAGAAAAAAAATCGTAAAAAAAGACGTATTTGTGGATCTATGGTCTTGATTGATCTGCTTTTACACCCTTTTTATTAGGGATTATCTCCACCACTTCTTTTCTCTTTATTTAGCACTAGTATCTTACATCTATAACCTCTCTTTCTGCATCTCCTTGCTCCCCTCTAGCTGAAAACATGCTTACAAATAAAAAGAAAATAATGTTTTCCTTGATCCTATGGTGTCTTGAAGTAACCAGTAGCCTTTCCAGGTGTCTGTATGTGGAAGTCTACACCCTTGCAATGGAGCACATGACCCAAGGACCATTGACATTCGCATCACCTGACAGGTCAGAATGCAGGATCCCAGACCTGTGGTCATAATGTTCATTATTTTTTGAAAGATTTTATTTCTTTCTTTGACAGACAGAGATCACGAGTACTCAGAGAGGCAGGCAGAGAGAGAGGCAGAAGCAGGATCCCTGTGGAGCAGAGAGCCAGATGCGGGGCTCAATCCCAGGTCCTGAGATCATGACCTGAGCCCAAGGCAGAGGCTTAACCCACTGAGCCACACACGTGCCCCTCACAATGTGCATTTTTAACAAGGTCTCCGATGATTCAGTAAAATTGGAGAAATTCTGGTCCATACTGAGTCGCTACCACATTCCGTTACCTTAACTTCACCTTCTAGAGCAAGCCTCACGTTCGTCATTATCAATTCTTCAAAACTGGAAATGTCTTAAAAGTCATTAACTTTCGGGGTGCCTGGGTGGCTCAGTGGGTTAAGCCGTTGCCTTCGGCTCAGGTCATGATCTCAAGGTCCTGGGATCGAGTCCTGCATCGGACTCTCTGCTCAGCAGGGAGCCTGCTTCCCTCTCTCTCTCTCTGCCTGCCTCTCTGTCTACTTGTGATCTCTCTCTGTCAAATAATTAAATAAAATCTTTAAAAAAAAAGTCATTAACTTTCTAATGGACTTTGAATCACAGCTAAAGCTTCCCTGATTCCCGCGAACTGACCCTGCTCTCTTTCTCTTTCCAATTCTCTTACTTTGCACTCAATGATACTATTTATGAAGTACCACCATTTTATAAGCCATTAAGACATACACACTTATTGCTGACTAGGACATAGCTCTGCATAATCTGCCACAACAGTCTTTAATGTTTTCCCAACTATGAGGAAAGCAGGAAGAGGGGGAAATTTTTGGTACACTACTCTGACAGGTTTTGGTACTGGAAACTCACTTGATATTATTCCTGTATATCAAATAGTCTGCTCCTCCTTTTAAAAGAATTGACCTAAAGCTTACATGTTTCAAAAGCTCTTTTTCTTAGGCTTGTAAATATCTTTTGTTCTAACGTGGATATCAGCAATAACATCTACCTTATTTATGTCCAATCCTTCACTTAAACTTGGACAAAAAAAAATAATAATAATTCAGAAGAAGACTGTGAGCATTTTAAGTATTGAAATGTATGTCTTTCCATTGTTATATTTCTATTGTAAAATTTACCTGATTTGGATGTTTGTTTTTCCTCCATTTCTCCTCCATTCTTAGGAACAGAATCTTTCTCCTCGACAGTAAGCTGAAGAGGTATTGAAACAATATGATTAGTATGTAATGTACATTTCATACAATCTGTAGTTAAAAATTCAAAATAAAAATATGTTTTACCTTCAAGAAAGAATATTTTCCCAGAGACTCTAAAATGCAAAAGGGACATATAGTTAATTATATGTACATATGAAAAACAACTAAATTTTCATACAGTTAGTACTAAGATGAATCCTCATGCCTGGCTATGATTACATTAGGATTTCATTTTCTGTTTCTAGAGATAGGAAGGTGGCTTAGGACAGTGACAAGATAGAAATATGAACCCATTATAAGTATTGAACAAAATAACAAAATATACGCTCAACAAAACATGCAGTTAGGATTTCAAAAGTCAGATGATGTTTCAAAGGAGCATAACTAATATAGAAGACTGCACGTATACCAATGTGAACATGCTGACTGATGGGGAGAAAAGCAACTTTTAATGAGAGGAATAAATAATGACCCTGAGTGGACAAATATGAAAGCCAATGGTAGAATGCTACATCACATCCTTAATGCAGTACAGCAGAATCTTTTTATCATTATACTACAAGTATTAACCACGTTCTTCCATTTGTCCTGTAATTTAGGCAGTCCACGTTTGTAATGATAGCTCAACTGAATGCATAATTGAGTTTTCATCAGAGAAAGCATTATGAATTGATTGGCTTGGATATACACTTGTAGGATAATGGTTACTAAAGTACTCATTTTGTCCATACCCATGTGGGCTACTGGTATGCCTACATTTCTTGTATCCTCTAGTTTAGCCATCTTAAAGTTTCATTTTTTTTTAATTTTATTTATTTATTTGACACAGAGGGAGAGAGAGCACAAGTAGGCAAACAGGCAGGCAGAGAGGAGGGGGAAGCAGGCTCCCTGCTGAGCAGAGAGCCCGATGCAGGGCTCGATCCCAGGACCCCGAGACCATGACCCGAGCTGAAGGCAGAGGCTTTAACCCCCTGAGCCACCCAGGCGTCCCCATCTTAAAGTTTCTTGATCCACTCATGCAAGAAGGTATATAAAACACATCTAAGAAATAATGTACAATAAGCTTTCAATATGAAAATATGATTATCAAAATGGAAGAATTCTATTTAATTGCCACAAAATACTTAGGCACTTAAAATCTTTTGTATTTCAGAATCAGTGTCATACTTACTGATACTGACAATTTTAGCATGTAGGGAACCAACCCTATAATTTCTTTTGTTTCCAAAAGTAGTTTGATTTGGTAGACAATGTCAGGGTTTTTTTTTTTTTTAATTTTTTATTTCTTTTCAGTGTAACAGTATTCATTGTTTTTTGCACCACACCCAGTGCTCCATGCAATCCGTGCCCTCTCTACTACCCACCACCTGGTTCTCCCAACCTCCCACTCCCTGCCCCTTCAAAACCCTCAGATTGTTTTTCAGAGTCCATAGTCTCTCATGGTTC
>NW_019154533.1:0-18536 GCF_002288905.1 Enhydra lutris kenyoni | reverse complement strand
CAAGAATTATAGAAAAGTTGTTTTAAAAGCCTAATGAAGCTAGACTAGGTGTTTAGTCTATGATTCCATAATTTCTTCCTTAAAAATAGTACCTATAGCTATGTACGTTTCATTTCTATAGAAACCTAAGGTGGGGTTATCATACCAATTTCACCACTAGAGGCTGTAAACGTAGCAGGAGTGTGGCCTCAGGTGCCAGACTCCCTGGGTTTGAAACCCAGCTCTGCCAAATCCTAGCTTTTGGCCTTATTCACGTGTATTACTGTAGTACCCATTCTTAAGTTATTGTGACATGTAAATGAGTTAATATATGTGAAATGCTTGGAACAGTTTTTGGCACATAACCAAAGCCATATAAATGTTACCCAAGTTGCAAGTATAGCATTTTTAATTAGAACAGTACTTGGCTTTTGGTAAAAACTCAGTAAATGGGGGCGCCTGGGTGGCTCAGTGGGTTAAGCCTCTGCCTTCAGCTCAGGTCATGATCTCGGGGTCCTGGGATCGAGCCCCACTTTGGGCTCTCTGGAGCCTGCTTCCCCTCTCTCTCTCTCTCTCTCTGCCTGCCTCTCTGCGTACTTGTGATCTCTCTCTGTCAAATAAATAAATAAAAAATCTTAAAAAAAAAACCTCAGTAAATGTTAGCTATTTTAGAGGAGGTAGGAATAAGTATGTAGTTGCAAACATATTCCCAATTCCTTGGGTAAAGGTGGGAAGTTCATTCTAGAGAGGGAACTGGCTGCCAACTTAAAGCTAAGATAGAACCAATACTGGGCGAGGGTGCTAAATGACCCCTGGAAGCATTCTACAGAAGGGACTGAACATCAGTGTAACTTAGTTTTATAATAGCATCCATTAACATTAAGTGTTCTTATTTATAACCTGAAGTGTTGGTATCTGCAAGGAAATGATATAGCCTACACATAAGAACTGATTATGATCAGTTTCTCTGGGTGACAATAACAGCTCTGTGTTGGTGCTGTGAACGCACCTCCTAGATTCGGCTGCAGGAACGAAGGACTTACTCCCCACAACTGCTCGGAGCCCTATTCAGAGAGAGCTTTGGCTGAAGAGAGCTGCCTCACTCAAGGTCATCCCTTCCTTCTAGGGAAAGCACACACTCAGTTACTGATCAGTAATGGTATATAAAGGCCAGGACCTTTTGCTCTATCTTGGAACAGCTTTGAAGGACTATCCAAGCCCCAGAGGTTCCAGTGGATTAGCTGAAGGTTTTTCTGGGAGTGCATGGCAGATAAATTTCTTCTTTTGCTCAGTCCCCCTCCTTGCCCTTCTTTCATAGATGTTGACCCCAAGACAAATCCTTAATAAACTTCTTACACAACTGATCTCTATCTCAGGGCCTGCTTCCTTCAAGATCCTAATATACAAAAACCACTCCAAGCTCCTGCCTGCCTCAGAGCTTTGCAGATTATTAGTGCAGGAGTAATCACCAGTTGTTCCCTTTGCCTCGTTTTAATTTTCATTTTTCTGATCACTTGTGGGTTGAATATCTTTTCAATTGTTGCCTTTCTTTCTGGGGAAGCTGTTCTGTAACAGTTATGGCTACTCACTTCATCATCTCCATGAGGTTCCCCCACCCATCTTTGGGTTTCTGAGACACAATTAGCTTGGAGTGCAGATTTTCACATTTAGATGCAAAAGCATCTACTGCTGGGGCTAAAACTTCGTTGGTAATAATGCACTTGGCTTTCGAAGATTGCAGTCTGTAGAGAATGTCTTTCTGGGTCAGCTGAGTGGTTCCTGGAATTAAAACTGTCCCTGAAGGAGCAGAAGAAAACAACATATAGAAGGAAGGTTTTCTTTATCATGTTAGTTAGTTATAGATCGCTCCTGTGTCCTCTCTGTGTCTCAGAATGAGTTTGCCATTCAGTTTACCAGTCTAGGTAATCTATTTGCCTTCCTTTCATTATTCTGCTTTTGCCTTTCAAAGCATCTCAATATCTATGTCCCTTTTGACCGAACATGAAAGCATGTTAAAAGCTGGCTAATTTTCTTCTATCTGAAGACCATTCATAACATTCAGCTTGAAGACAGGGTTTTTTTTTTTTTCATTTTTTTGAAGACAGTTTTGACTGAAGAGTTATATTATCCAATATTTATAGGCTAAATGCCAGATGCTAGTGTAAGTGCTTTGCACGTTTTAACTTATTTAATCCCTACAAAAAAAAAAAAAAACGTAAAATCTATGAATAATTTGCCAAAGATCACTGGAGTAGAAAATAGCAGTGCAGGGATTGAACTCTGTAACCTGACCCCACAGCTGTACACGTAACTACTTCAGTCTAGCACCTTTTAAAACGTACATAAATGTTTTATGATTTCTTTCCAAAGGGAGGGATTGAGGCATTCATCTTTTCAGTGCTTCTACTTCTCCCTGCTGTAAATTACACTGTAAGTGTAGTATAATTGTTAAGAGTCTGTCCTGCAGCCAAACAGTCTTATCGGTTAGCCTTGGAAAAGCCACTTCATCTCCATGAGTCTTAGGTTCTACATCCGTATAATGGGGATTCTATAAGATTAATGAGGAGTAAATGAGTTAAAATGTGTAAAGAGTGCTGAATAAATTTTAGCTATTATTTTCTCAAAGGATTATTGGAATTTCAAGAATGTATCTGGATCTGTATCTATAGTTATACGTATCCATATCTATATCTCGGGCTCTACCACTCTCAAGTCCAGACCCTAGAGAGAGGGGTGGAAGTTATGCACTACGCAGTGGTGTCTACTCTTCCCAGCGTCACAGCAGGAATGGAAGATTGAAGAACATGTACCTGCTCATTCCTGGACTCTCAACACTGGCTTGTCTTTCCCTTTGGGGAAGGACAGTCCCCTCCAGTGGAGATATTCAGGAAACAGACAACCAGGATTGAAACCCAAAGTTCTTCAGAATATCTTTCTTTTCTAATCAGGCAATGCAGCATTGTTTATGAGTCTTTAACTCCAAGGTCATTCCTTAGAGATGATCCATCTGGGGATAATTAATTAGCCTACCATGGCCTAACAGTTTTCTATAATTTAAAGGCACTCTGTAAGAACAAGCCCACTGCCAGCATTTCATGCCTAGCAGAAGCGCTTTATTTAAACACATCACCCTTAGATAATTAATTCCTGCTAGTACATTATTCATATTCTATCTGTAAAGAAACTATTAATAGTGATCAGTCTTACCTATTAAAACTACTTCCTGTCCAAATTAGTCATTTAGGGAAACATTACATAGTCTCTTGCCAGGGAACAAAATGTTACTTTAAATCTTAGTGGGGGGACAATCGCTTCTTGGCCTTTTGGCTAAGATCAAGTGTAAATCTTGGGGAAGGCCTCTTATTACCATGTTGATGATATAGGGTGTACAAAATGATATTACCAATATGTACATTTGCATGAAGGGTCAAAAGACTCTGGTACTAGTAGTCTCTTCTCTCCCTGTTAACAGATCTACATGAAAAGACAAAGTTTTTCCAGAAGTTTGTTTGGTGGATGAAAAAAGTAACTTTTGTGATTCAATTTGGCAACAGGATTTGAAAGCCTAGCCTATCCACCCATCCATCTAGATGGTAGATAATGCTTATTTTCAGGATTGTTAGTAGATTAGATTTACCATTTACTGTCTCCCTTTCATTCTCCCTTCCAAGAGAATCTGCCTTCCTTTCTGCAATAACTATGTTTGTATCAGATGCACCTGCCTCTGACCACATCTGACTGGCCCAACCCAAGCCATGCCAGTCAGATTCTGCCTCAAGTATTTGATTTAAGAGACTGAGTAGATTGAGACATACAGAGTTAGGGGCTAAGGCATCTGTGTAGCAAACCAAGCCACATGTCAGGGAAAATGAAGGGGAGCAAAGAAATCATGTGTTAGTAGAAAGAAGTCAAAGGAACAGATGCTTAAGGGATACAGAGACAGGAGGCCCTATGGCTTCAAAGCAAAAGAAATGGAGAAAGAAGCCAGTTGCTCTGTCTGTATTTTTTGTCCCCTGTAGATCCTTCCGTAGATGTTCAATAATTTTCCTTCCTTACTGAACTAATATAAATGGATTTCCGGTCCTGGCAGTCCAACGTGTTGCCCCTTTACTAAGACAGTGAGCTTAAGCAGCATTCATGAAAGCTATCACTTTGTTTCAAGAAAAAAAAAACACTGTTAAAAGTGGGCTGCTACTCTAGTGTACAATTCATCGGTACATGTGATATGAGAACATGTAACTCAAATGCAGGTAATTATGATGAATTAAGAATGTTTACTCAATATAATTATTTATTAAAACAGTAGGGATATTAATTAATTCGACAAATATTTTACCGAGCATTTACTATATGCTGGTAATTGAAGGTACAGACATGACTATCTTAGTCATTGGCTTTTAGGAACATACATAGTCCTAGGGAAATGACAAATTTATTCCAAATAGACACTCAGACACTACAGTACAGGTTAAAATAGAAACATATACATGTTTTCTAGGGGATGTCAAAAAAGAAAGCACCTGAATTGGGACATCAGGGTAGGGTTGCCTGAGAAGTGACATTAGAGTTGAGACCTGAAAATCTAATAGAAGTTGTCCAAGTGGTTAGGTGTGAGGAAAAGGCTTTCCAAGCACAGGAAATAGTATGCACAAAATCCAGGAAAAGAGAAAGATCATGAACCTTATAGGAAGCCGTTTGATATGGCTGGAGCAGAGAGTATGAAAACAATGATGGGAGGAGATCAAACCTTCCGTGACACGCCTAAAGAAGTTCTGATTTTACATAGTAGGCAATGGAGAATTATTAAATAACATCAAGCAGCATACTGACAGGATAAAATATGCATTCTAGAAAGAACGCTAGCTATGGAGAGTGAATTGGATTGGAGTAAGGTATGGGCACACACAAGATCAGAAATAGGGAGACTTTTGGGCAAATCCATTCAGGAGATGCCAAACGTGTGAACTAAAGCAATGGCAATGGGATTGGAGAAGGAGGACGACTCTGGGGACATGTAGGAAGTCAGAGTTACAAGATGTAGGAACTGATTTGGAAGGAGGAGTAGCAGCTGCTTGCTTTGGGCACCAGATAAATGGCAATTAACCATGAGAGAAATAAAGGCATGAAATGAGAACTTTGAGTTTGTGGCTGCATTGAGTTTCAGATGACAGTGGGTCTATAGAAGGAAAACAGTGGTAGGTATGAGGGTATTCCATTGTTGATCGGCATTTGTTTAATAAACCTATTTCATTATGAAAAACCTAACTCATAGTTTAGGTCAAAAGATATGGTGTGTTACCAACACATTTCTAAGGTTCCTGAGAAGAATACTATATTGTATACAGTTCCTCAAATAATTTACCCAAATAACTGTCTCATGATTACTTACAGTTTTGGTAGATCTCCCATCCAGTCTACTTTAAATGTAATCAGATTTCAAACACTACTAACCTGTTCACAGACAGGCTACATTTGCAAGCCACCATTCTGGGATCTTGGGAAGAATCACAATTACTCTATCTCCTTTTTGCAGGGAACAGGCTTCTGTAAGTATATTGCAAATTTCCTAGAAAAAAATCCCAGTTCCTCAAAACTCCATCTCACTTCTCCATTTCCATTTATCCACCAGAAGGCTGGATTGGAAGGTCTCTTTCCAGCCTGAGGAAAGGCAAACCAGATGATTTAAAGCTCCTGATGCAGCTTAATTCTATTTTAACTGACTCAGTGAAATATTTTCTCAGAAGAAAATTCATAGGTCTTTAGTTAGATCTCATGGGGAAATTTGGAAATAACTCTGGGGTCTTCATTCTAGCTGTCAGGAGCCAGGTTTTTTTTTTTTTTTTTTTTAAGATTTTATTGATTTATTTGACAGAGAGAGAGATCACAAGTAGGCAAAGGAGGGGTGGAGGGAAGCAGGCTCCCCACTGAGTGGATAGCCTGATGCAGGGCTTGATCCCAGGACTCAATCCCAGGACCCTGAGGCCATGACCTGAGCTGAAGGCAGAGGTTTAACCCACTGAGCCACATAGGCACCCCTGTCAGGAGCCATGTTATTTTTCATTTAGCCTGACTGTTTTTCTTTCCAAAAAGTTAGAATTCTTGCATCCTTTTATGTTCTCTCATTGCTATATCTATACCTCATTCCCTACCATATCTGACCTTCATACTACTACTTTTTGGTATTTTTAAGAAGTTAACCTATAGAGGTGCCTGGGTGGCTCAGTGGGTTAAAGCCTCTGCCTTTGGCTCAGGTCATGATCTCAGGGTCCTGGGATCGAGCCCCACATCGGGCTCTCTGCTCAGCAGGAAGCCTGCTTCCTCCCTCTCTCTATGCCTGCCTCTCTGCCTACTTGTGATTTCTGTCTGTCAAATAAATAAATAAAATCTTAAAAAAAAAGAAGTTAACCTATAATCATACATTTTTATAAACCAGGCTTTCTCAACTATGAAACTATTAACATGTTGAGCCACATACTTTTTTGCTATGGGGGACTGTCCTGTGTATTAGAGGATACATAGCAGCATCCCTGGCCAAAATTGTTTCCAGACATTCGCCCTGGGGGCAAAATCACTTCTATCTGAGAAACTATAGTTGGACTGGCCCTTGTTCCTTACCTTTTCCACATTGGTCCATTCGTCCAGGACATCTTTAGCAAAGTTGAAATACTCTGGAATCTCCAGTCTGAATTCCTGTTTCATAGATTCATAATTGGAAAAATTCTGAGGTGAAACTGTTCTATAATCTTTATGTAGTACTCTCACAGAACCAGGGATTGCAAGGCGCTGAAAACACTTGGCAAGAAGTGATGTCTCCATGGTGACAAGAGCTAGCATCAGTCTTGCTGGATGTGTTAGCACTCAGGATTTCTACAGAAGCCGGTTCATCTAAAAGACAAGCTAATGAACATGCATTTGTCTCTGTCCTAAAGGTAGCCATACCACAAAGTAGCTAAGTTATATTATTATTATTATTTATAATCATCATACAAGTGCCATCTCTGAGCACTCAATATGTTTCGAACACCGTACTCAGTGCTTTACTTACATATGAATTATAGTAAATTTTCAGAGTAACTCTGTGAAGTGGATATTATCATCTCTGTTTACAGATAGAAAAAATTACTAAGAGGCTGTCTTAGTGAACTCTGGCCACCATAAGAAAATACTATAGACAGGCTGGTCAAAACAACATTTATTTCTCACAGTTCTGGAAGCTGGGAAGTCCAAGATCAACTGCTAGCCAATTCAGTTCCCCCATATGGGCTCTGTTCCTGACTTGCAGATGACAACTTTCTCTTTATGTACTCACATGGTAGAGAGAGTGAGAGCTCTGGTTTTTCTTCTTCTTCTATTAGGATACTAAGCCCATCATTGGGGCCTCACCCTTATGACCTCATCTAAACCTAATGACCTCCCAAGGACCCCACCTCCAAATACCATCACATTTTGGGGGTTAAGGTTTCAACATATGAATTTGGAGAGAGACACAAACATTCAGTACACAACAAAGGCACTAGCTGGATTTGAACCTAGAGCTGTCTGGTCCCAGCCCATTTTCCTGACTATGTACGGCATGCTATTGTCTCCCATATGCGTTTCGAAAGAAGTAAAGATCTTAGTCACCCAGTTACTCCCAGTGAAAGCAAAGATATCTAATATATTTCACCTGCATTTCAAAAGTTATAGAGACATGTTAAGGAGAAATTTCCACAGTGGATAATCCATAAGTGAAGAAATAGAGTAACCTAGTACCAATTAGGCATGAAAGAACTGTCAAAAATCGTTTAGTTTATAGGCTGTAGTTCCCATGCTCCCAAATAGGAGCCCACACAACCTTCGAGTCCAGACTTGGAGCTGCATTTACCAGAGATGTCATCATAGGTCTTTAACCTTTGGGACTTTTGTGGGGGAGGACCCTCCAGGCCACCTAGCCCTCCCTGTTTCTGTGGGAATTCATCTGATCATGATGTCATTTACCTGGCTGAGATCTCATAAACAAGGTTGTTAAAAACATGGTTCTAGAGATGATAGGGTTCTTCTTCATACTTTCTGTAATTTTCCAAATTTCCTACAATGAAATACTACTCTCACAATCATTAAATCATTTTTTTATAGAGGGAGGGGCAGAGGGAAGGGAGAGAGAGAATCTTAAGGAGGCCTCACTCATGGAGCCTAATGCAGGACTGGATCTCACAACCCTAAGATCCTGACCTAAGCTGACACTTAACCGACTGAGCCACCCAGGCACCCTATCATTAAGTCATTTTTAACTGCAGCTCTAGCTGTGCAGTATGTAAGGCAGTGTGGCTATGTGGAAGAGTTTCTGTATTGATGCATTGCCAAATAATGGATATCATCCATAAGTTTAATCCTAAATGGGCCTGGTGTTTAGGCGTTATGTAGCTGCACCCAATGCACTGGGAGATCTAGGTACTTCTGACCCTCCCACATCTTTATGTGACGACCTGACAAGTCGCTGAGCTTGAGTCCTCTGAGATCATCCGGTTTGAGCTCCTCATTTTTCAGAAAGAAAATGGAACCCCAGAGAGGGGTTCACTTCAATAGGTCATGTCAGAGTGAGAACTAGAACTCATGTCTGTGGATTCCCATTTCAGTGTTCTCTTTACTATAGTTCAATAGGATTCAGTAGAGCAGTGATTCTCAACTCTGGATGTGTATTTGAATCACCAGGAAAGCTTTTTTTTTTTTTTTTTTTTTTAAATACCAATGCCTGGGGCTTAGACCAATTAAATCAAAATCTCTAGGGGTGGGGGGCCAGGGCATCATATTTTTAAAAATTTCCTCAGAGGATGCTAATGTGCAATCAAGGTTGAGAATCACTGATCCAGAGGTGATCTGTGAGCCAGCAGATCAGCATCACCTGGAAGCTGGTGAGAAATGTACATTCTTGGGCACCTGGATGGCTCAGTCATTAAGCCTCTGCCTTTGGCTCAGGTCATGATCTCAGGGTCCTGGATAGAGCCCCACATCAGGTTCCTGCTCGGTGGGAAGCCTGCTTCTCCCTCTGCCCCTCCCCTGCTTGTGTGCACTCTCTCTCTCCCTCTCTCTCAAATAAATAAATAAATAACTTTTAAAATATTTATTTGACAGAGAAAGACGCAGTGAGAGAGGGAACACAAGCGGAGGGAGTGGGAGAGAGAGAAGCAGGCTTCCCGCTGAGCAGGGAACCTCTATCAGAGCAGGAACCTCTATCAGAGAGTTGTCACAAAGATTAAATGAGATATAATGCAGGCAAAGTGCTTATCATGGTGTCTTGCCTATTACTACCCACCCACTGGAGTAGGGGTCAGCAAACGTTTTCTGTAACAGTCCAGATAGTAAATATGGCTTTGTGCCCTATATGGTCTCTGTGGCAACAGTTTACCTCAACTCTGGTTGAGATAGCAGCCACTGACAGACAATACAGGACTAAACGGGCATGGCTGTGTTCCAAACAAAACCTATTTATGGATATTAAAACTTGAACTTCATGCAATTTTCTTTTTTTTTTTTAAGATTTATTTATTTGAGAGAGAGAGAAAGCACATGCAGGGAATATTCAGACCCCAGAACCCACACTCCTTGGCTCATGGCCCCTTCCTTCGACAAAGCCGGCAATCCCATCGCTCGGAACACGGCTTCCATTGTGCATCTGCTTCTTTGATTCCGGCTTTCCTGTCTCCCTCCTCCACTGATAAGGACCCCTGTGAGGAGGCATCTCCAGGTCAGATGCTAACAGCCTCGCTTCCATCTGTACTCTCAGTCCCTTCTGCGTGACATAGCGTGTCCCCCTGCTGCTTTCGTTCACTGTGCCAATGACTAACAGGCTGTAGAGGGCCTGTTAACCCTTGTGTGACAAACAACACTGTGTGTTATCGAATGCCTGCATCTGTCTACACTTAAAGACGCCCTCCCGCTTATCTTTGTACTTAAACTATAATGGAGGTCTACTTTACAAATAGCCAATGTTCAAAGAGAAAGCTGGTTTTACCTTTTTTTTTTAAGCTTTTATTTATTTATTTGACAGACAGAGATCACAAGTAGGCAAAGAGGCAGACAGAGAGAGCGGGGGAAGCAGGCTCCCTACTGAGCAGAGAGCCCAATGTGGGGCTCGATACCAGGACCCTGAGATCATGACCTGAGCTGAAGGCAGAGGCTTAACCCACTGAGCCACCCACGTGCCCCTGGTTTTACCTTTTATAGATCTGAGAACTTATTATTTGCTCAGGGAAGGAAAGGAAAGGGAAGGGATATTTGCTTAAATTTGACTTATGTTCTAGTATCTTCTATATAAGGAATGGATATTATGCCTGAAATGGTATTTTCTTTACAAAAGAAAAGTGAAATACTTTTCAAATGCATGCTCCTTTGTTTCCTATCCCTAATGCATAGATGGGCATTAAAATTGTTTGGTGTGTTTTTAAGACATTGCTCTATTTATAACACTGTCCTAATGGGTGGACTAAATCTTTAGAATCCTCATTATTCTACAGCCAGAAGAGTGTTATGGGCCAACTTATGCCAGACAGCGTGGCAGGGCTAACATCTGGGATAATATTACCAGCAACTCTACATTTGGAGTAATAAAGTGGAAGGATATGGCTGTGAAGAGCCTTTTTATGACTCTGTTATACTCTAGCAAATTAATATTAGTGTGTTTCTTTCTTAGCGTTCTTCCTCTGTGTGTCTAGAACATTACCAAAGTCTCTCACTGTATAAGTCTGATCCTCTCTAAATGAAGAAATTGCCACAATATGCAAGAACTTAAAGACAGTTCCCTGGAATGGACTCATTTACATGAGAAGGGGTCCCATGCCTCTGGAGAGTTCGAACAGGACAGGTGTCTGAGGCCTACTTGTGGTCTACCTGAATGCACCTCCTGCTATGTCTCATAGATCTTTAACAGTGCTAGGCGAGCATCGGCTACTTGAGTGACCGTGTCAACATGCTGAAAGGTGGACAGGCTTTCAGCATATGTAAGAAGTCACTAGACGTCCTGGTTTGAGTCATCAAGTACCTGATAGACCTCCTTATCAGGTCAGGCACTGCTCCTTCATTGCACTTGTAACCGTTGTAATGATGTCCTTATTTGCCATTCAGATATTTAAATCCCTTTTAAAAATATTTTATTTATTTATTTGAAAGAGAAAGAGAGCACACAAGCAGGGAGCTGGGCGGAGGGAGAGGGAGAAGCAGGGAGCCCAATGAGGGGCTCAATGCCCAGGATCATGACCTGTGCAGAAGGCAGACACTTAAAGACCAGGCCACCCAGGTGACCCCTTCGCTAAAAGCCTTCTTTTAGCGAAGAGTCGTTAATTCTAGTTCCAGCTGTGGCAGGAGGAACTGAACACAGGTCATTGCGAACATGGACAAACCTTGCTGATGGGAAATCCAGATTCTCATGAGAGAGGCAGGGATCACACATGTGAGCCAACCTAGACTCAGCAAATAGGGGACAAATGAATGAATGAAGGAATGGGCTCTTGCCCTATGGCCACTCCCCCCAGACACTTCCATCAAACTTTGCTCCTCCGCTCGTGGGTCTCAGGCTGCTCAGCCCTTCCAGGTTACTGACATTCCTTAGGAAGTAACCGTCCTGTGTATAAGTGGGCTCTTCAAGGTCAGGCTCAATTAATGTTTGCGGACTCTGCCACACCCTCACCCATGGCATCGTGTTCATCAAATGGCATGCAATTACATGCTTTTACTTGCCCTATAATTTCCTCCTTGAGATCCACAGGCCTGACTCACAAATGCAGGTGCCAAACCAGAAGGAACCTCAGAAGCTTTCCTGCACACCCTCACCCCCCACCTAGAGCAGTGGCCTCCCCAACTCCAGGCATGATGATGTAAATGTTAATGAACAAGGAGCATGCACATGACTTTCATCTCGCCATTTGATGAGGATGGTGGCTCTGGACATGGGTCAGTTGGGTCATTTAGTTAAAAGTAGGGGCTAATGAGACCAAGATAGAGACCTGGGCCCCTTATGGCCAATTAACTCTGAGCAAAGAGAAAAACTCATTTCCATGGTCAAAGCTACCCTCTTCAGCACAGTTAGCTATTCCATAAGTGTGTGATGTTGACCCCAAAGGGGAGCAGAGGGGAGAACGAGGGGCAGCTCAGCCACACTGCACCCCCCGGCCCCGAAAAGCAGCCAGCATCGCACAGGTGCTCGTGCACACACTGGGGGCCCTTCCCCACTCAGGAATAACAGATCCTTGTGTCCTTAAGCCTGGAATCCCAGTGAGAAGCGGCTTTGGAGGTCATGTTTCTAAACCTTTGGCTTCATTGAGGCCCTGATTTCACTGCTTTGTTGGCGACCCACAGTATAAACAGGCTTTTGGATAAAACTACTTTTTGCCACAAATAAGTCAACAGAATCTTAACCTCCTTGGTTTGTAAGGAACCCTACAGGTCGCTCCCTTCAGTGAGCCGTCCAACACCAACCCACCAGCAGACGAGCAGGTGCTGGATGTGTTCTGCATTGTCCCCGGGCTGAGAGAGGCAGGGGCTCTCATCGCAGGGAAACCCCAGCAGTTAGCTCAGCCCATGGGAGGAGCTAACGTCTCTCCTCTGCGTCGGCATCTTCTGTGGATGAATTTTACACATGAAAATCCAAATCCACACATGGACACAGAATGTTCCTGTCACAGAATCCTCTGCGGTAAGATGCTAACGCAGTATTTTATCCAGATACATGTTTTCCTAACCCCCAAGACCACCCCTTTCCAGGAAAGCACCCGTCACAGAAGACGCAGCAGCCTGGACGCCACTACCACTGGCGGTGGCGAGTTCTGCCTGCGTCCTGCTAGGGCAGGTGGACCTCTGGGATGCTAGAGCATCTCTGATATGTAACTTCCTTCTGTCTGAGTTTGTAGTCACTATACACCAGGGCCAGACACACAGTGGAGATGTCAAACTGCGGCTAGGGGAGGTGCCCCCGCGGGCTCCGCCACCCCTGGATGGCGATTCGGGGGTTTCAGGCCATGACCACTGCATGGCAGCATTGTGTTAAGCCAAGCTCCAGTTCCCATGAAGGCTGTGGGCTCTAACCCAGCAGCCCTATAACCGTCTGCCTATGTGTATATGCTGTGCAACCACAGACACCTGCGACATGTAAGCTCTTGAGCATCTAAACATTGGTAACATTCAATAAACTCAGAGCAGGCCTGTTAAACAAATGGCCTTGAAGACTTCAGGGGCATAAAGACTATAGGAACATTTGTTAAAACTCATTATTCTGGGCCCTGGCATCAGAAGTTTTACTTCCTTGGGTCTGAGGAAGAGCCTAGAAATGATAATTTTTAGCAAGCTCATTATTTCAATCCGATGCTAGCTGTCTTGCAAACCACCCTTTGGTAAACCGTGTTCTGAGTCAGGTTCATGATTTTCTTTGCTAAAAATTTTGCACTGGAATCAGCTTTAAAATTTAATAAACTGAGTCAGGGACCCTAAAATTATTGTGTTTCTTCTAAATATTTCTAAATTCCAAGGATCAAAATATACATGAATTCATAATTCCTGAATTAAAAAAAAACAAAAACAAAACAAAAAAGCTAATGAAGAAAATGACATTCTCGTGTCCCTGCCTTGCTGCGTCCTGATGACTGCCTGCTACAAATGGGGACTCACCCTGGGTTTTCAAGTGAGCTGCACGTGTGCCCACTAAGGAATGATTACAAACTGTAATCGGCTTGAATTAAAGCTGAGTGTAAAAATTAAAGCTTTAAAATTAAAATTGAAAAAAATTAAATTTAAATTTTAAAATTTTAAATAAAAAAACAAAAACAAAAAACTAACGCCTTTGTAAAAGGCTTGAATTAGCATGGATTCACCACAAAGCAGAGAGCCATGCATGTTCAGTGTGATGGGCGTGCAAGATGGGCCCAAGCCATCCCCATAGCTGCAGAGCTCAGAACCACTTTGAAATAAGACCAGGCCAGGTCCCAGCCAAAGAGGTGTGTGGCCAAGGATCATTTGCTGTGTTTTTCTCTTTTGACACACAGAGTATCTTCTGGTTGTCTCTAATGCAGTCACTAAAGCAGACTTGAGAAGGACCAGAGACCCAGGCTGGTCTGGAAGGACCACCAGACTCCCCAGCCACATCCCTCCTACTTACCTGCCCCCACACCCCTGAGCCCATTCAACCCATCCCCTTGTCTTCCTGTAGAGCTTCATACATTGAGACAGACACAAGTTATAATTCTGGCTTTCCCTTTCTCTGGAAAAAAAAAAAATTCTGCCTTGCTCTTCCACTACCAATGGAAGCCACCAAAGTCATGTTTCCCACAAGGAAATATGGCCCCTCTGCCTACACAGAGAGGTGGCATCCCTTTGAGGCTCCTGGAATGGTCAGGGGGGCACAAGTCTTCTCCCCTTCTAGACTCAGAAATTTCTGAAGTCAAAGAACATGTATTTTCATCCTTCAGGCCCAATTCTTGGAAAAATATGAAGCTTTTCATAAATATTGCTGGATGAAGTAACCAATAAATGATTCCCTCATTTTTGCTACTTAAGCCTTTAAAATTACATGAGATGAAAAGGTAATTATCACAGGTTGCTGTACCCACTCATTCAGCACTTCCCTCATAACACCAGTGCGCACATCCTCTAGTGTCTGACTCTCCTCTCCAGGATTTTCTCGGGTATTCCCCAAAGGAACCAAGAGCTCCTCAGAGAAATAAATGTTTCTTTTTTTCCCTTTTAGCTAAGCACTTTTCTCTGCTGCAAGAAGCATTGTGCGTTGATCCCGTCTCTAATATGTTAAGAGGTAATGGTGTCTGAGTCCCTCTGGAATAGAACTTCAGTTCCAAAGGTTTTGAAGGGAAATGAGAGGCAGCTGATCTTGGGCCAAGTATTTATCCTTAATGAAATGAGGTGAAATGAGGCAAACAATTATGGAATTAGCTAGGAAGGGAATTTAGTTTTATAATAAAATTACTCAAGTTGCAGATAATATTAATTGTGAATAATTAAGCTCAGGATTTGCCATTTCCTCAGTGTCATGAATGAGCAGAGAGGAAAGCTGCTCTCCAGCGCATGGAAATGATGTCAGCTGTTCTGCTCCATTCTCCTCCCCTTCAAGGCTTTACCGTCGGCAGTATGGAAGACATTGCTCTTACGTCAGAAGCCGAAAGATTTAGACTTTCTGCTCAGTGAATATTTATTGGATGGATAAACAAAACACTTTAAACCTACATAAATATCACTTTAAAACCTCTTCATTACTTCCTACCAATGACTCAAACTGAAGTATTTGACATTTGTCCAAAGATTTCATAGTATAGGGTCTTGTTGTTGTTGTTGTTTAAGAATAAAATATGAAAGTACTTACTTACACTGATTCTGAAGATGAACTAGCTCTTTTTTGTGCATTCAAGTTGGGGGAACATTAAATGATCACAATGCGGTGTCTCACAAATTTGGGTACTTAAAATAATTTTCTCTGAGCTTTCACTAAATGTTCAACAAATAAAAACTCACATTACACATTTTTTAAAATTAAAAGTCCCAGGAAGCCTTTCTAAACAAGAGTTTGTTGATTGACTCTGATTCCAGCTTGTAACAGCCCCCTCCATCCAGCTCCTTCTCTGGGGAGAACCTGGCACAGATGAGTGGAGAGGTGACCTTTCCTATCGCCGTGCACATGGTAAGCGAGAGGTCCCATGGCCTACACCAAGGATAGCTCATATGCTGCAGACTTGATGAAGCTCAGTCCGGACAGGCCTGCGACGCTACCTCAGCACACTAATATGTTTGCTAAACTGATCAATAAGAAGATTGATAAGTCTTCTACTAGGTTAAGTTAATCTTATTGATCAGCCTCGCAAATATATTGCTTTCCTTGGGCAGCCCGCCCTGCAGTTCCTCTCCCCACCCAGAGTCCTGGTTGTCTGGTGCTATCAAGAAGAGAAGTAGAACAACATTTTCTACATTAAATGCTGCCATTACATCAGGATCATCTCTGCCAGCAACAAATATTTCCTAGAGTAGAGGATTTATAACTGGTGGGCGCCTGACTAATTTTTCTGTGGGTTAGAATATTGATAATGATCTGGGCTCTTCCTCACTCACACTTCGCATGTAGATTTTAAAGTAATAGTAGTTATAAATGGAATGATAGTAAGTGCATCTCCCGCAACAGTGCCCGGAGCAAAGATCCTTAAAAATAAGACGACAAACAAAGCGAAAACAAAGTGTACGCCCAGTCTTCCCATTTCACTCTTTTTCTTATTAAGGGAGGATTAAAAGTAGGGTGGATGGGGGGCGCCTGGGTGGCTCAGTGGGTTAAAGCCTCTGCCTTCGGCTGAGGTCATGGTCCCAGTGTCCTGGGATCGAGCCCCACATCAGCTCTCTGCTCAGCAGGGAACCTGCCTCCTCCTCTCTCTCTCTGCCTGCCTCTCTGCCTACTTGTGATCTCTATCTGTCAAATAAATAAATAAAATCTTAAAAAAAAAAAAAAAAGGTAGGGCGGATGGAAGGAGCCTGGCAGGCTAGATGGGAGCGCCAGGGGAGCGCACTGATGGCAGACAAACCCAACAAGAAGACTTAGTGTGGGAGCTCAGTGGGGTCAGGCCACGGCTCCGGTGCAAGCCACTTCACTTCCCATTACCTTGGCAAGTCGCTCTGTGACCTTGGGCAATCGGTGATCTGTGCTCCTAGATATTTTGAGAATGAATGACAGCAAGCTTCCAGAAAGCTCCATGGCAAAGAAAATTTGAGGCTGAAAACATAAAGCATTGTGGTCGCATGGAAGAAGGGCAGGTTCAATGCCCAGGTGCTGTCAGAGCCCAGATATGCCAGCCCTGGGTGCGGTGGGAGGGACCCGCCGGCAGGTGTCCAGAGGGCTCCACTGAATCACAAGGAAGCAGTGGTGCTGGGGCCTTTGAGCAGAAGCTTGAAAGGCTCCAGGAAGCTCTGGAAAGTATGGTGTCAGGTAAAGCCAGAGGAATGTGGTATTTCAGGAGTTACAGATCCAGGTGTTATGCCCCATGGCCAGAGAGCAGCACCAATAGCCTTCAAACACAAGAGACCCATCATAGCCTTGGGACAGACCAGCTAGTGAGGGGTGACTCACCAGGTCAACTGAGTCTGATGGCAGTGTGTGCGAGTGGACAGGCCACCTTGATGGAAAAATATGATTTCTGGTAAGTGGGTCGTATATTGGGGGAAGTTATTGCATTTCATGTATAAGCAAGGCTATTGTCTAAATGGGAATTAGGGTCTCCAGGAAAATGCTTAGACAGCAAATGGGAGACAGTTTTTGACCTCCCCTCTTCCACCAACCTTCCTTGACTCCTCCACCCTGCACTTCTCCACTGTGACGGAGGAGACCAGGAGGGTTGGGAGTTGGAGGGAAACCAAACCCCCAGATCTCAGTGACTTATGGCAAGAGGTGGGACAAGAGAGCTCGCAGTCCTAAAAAGAATAAGGTGACTCGGTGTTTCGTTGGGTTAATCATAAGGCTCATGGTTTTGATTCAGGTCATGGTCTCAATGTCCTGAGACTGAGCTCCTCATAGAGATGTTTTAGGTGACAGGGCTTAGGATATTAGGGCACGTAGGATATAGGATGCAGTACTGTGCAACAGAAGGGGATCACATCAAAGTCCTGCATCAGTAAAGGGCTCAATGGCTGTGATAAATGACTAGCCTTCTGGAATGGTGTGCAGCACAGAGAGGCCACTGTTCCTGACCCTGGAGGGGCCCCAAAGATGTGTTCCATCAAAACAAAAGGGCAGAGCAAGAGACATAGTACCATGGGCCAAAGGTCCCTTTGGATGAAAGTCTCCCAACTCACCATGATCATGTGCAAGACTTGCAGAACTTGGGGAAGGACTATTGGGCCAATGGGGACACCTGGGAGCATGGGTTTTAAAATGCATAGCACAGTGCAAAAGGATTCTAGATGAATGGGATGAGACATGGTTTAAAGTCTCTTTAATGATATTCCTATAAATATGTGTACTCTGCTTCTGTCCAAGGCATGGGCAGGACCATGAGGGCAAGTTTGGAGAAGACATGGGATGCAGGTTCATGTGAGTACAGAACTCTAAGAGCCCAGGCTGGCTTCTAGGAAGCGGGCCTTTGTGCTGCATCGGCCTCCTGGGGGTTGGTTTTCCCCAGCACCTGCACTCACCTTGAGCCAGCGCTGGACTCTGTTGGCAGTGTGGGGCACCTTCTTGTCCTTCAAGAAGGTAGAGCAGGGGATCTCATCATTTAGCTCCTGCCCCATCTCCTTTGTAGACCTCTGCAAAGACAGTGCCCAGCAGCCAGGCAGGAGGCCTCAGAGCCCTGTCTGGTTGCTTTTGCTGGTCTTCAGACTCACGGCACTCCAGACACACCACACCCTACGATGCACACACCTCCACCAAGGAGAGAAACGTGGCACAGCTTCAGGGCCTTGGATGTGCTTTGGCAAAGGTAAGAGGCACCGCAGGAATCCTCTTTCCAACCTGCCCACCATGAGATTGGTGTGAACAAGAAGGGATCACCAGGGTATCTGCTATGCTCAACCTCCTCCAGCCCTTGGGCGGGAACCCCCACATATCTCTC
>NW_019154532.1:8408-18582 GCF_002288905.1 Enhydra lutris kenyoni | reverse complement strand
AAACTGCCCTGTTCCTTGGCTGCTGTGGTAACACGCGGTGGGGTTTCCAGGCATCCATTCGGAGAGCTCTGCTGTCGAATCTTTCCATGTGGGAGACCTCTAAACTGACTTCCCCTGTCCGGCAGACGGACACCTTGTGGGTGGAGCAGTTCACAAGCTCCAGCTTGGATGTGCCTCCAAAGCTTCTTGAGGCCACCCGAGCATTCGTTGGCCGTCATGGATACAAATTCCAGAGTGAACAGACATCTCACCCTCGCCCATCCTCAGGTGCTGGAGATCTTGAAACAGCTGCTGCACATTGGAACTGTCATGCCCTCGGCACTGAACATAACCATAGCTTTTGTTTTCAATTTTCAATCCTCACAAGCTTTGCCAGCAGACCCTCCACCTTGGGAATTCTGGAGTCACAAAGCTGCCTTCTACCTGGCCAACAGAAAGAAGAAATGTCCTACAGGTCTGCCCAAAACCCCCAATGAGCGTCCAACAACACGGCCCTCAAGGGTACCTTGATATCATAGGTCGCACTGTGAACTAATGCTCTGTGTAACACAGCCTGAGACCCAATCTCCTGTCGGCCAGCCAGATAGCGGGACCCATATCCTGCAGGTGGGAACTGCCTTGGCCCGAGCCCGTTATTTCCATCCAACCTGGGTATGCAGGTATCTGACCCCAGAATGTAGTGCAAAACCCTGCCCTTGTGTGTACCTGAAGCACAACTGAGTACTCCTCCTTCCCCATGGCAAAAAAGTGGATGTTGATATGGTGGTACTACTTTCAGAGTGGGAGCCACCTGCATGGCCCATGAGACCACGCCCACTCAGGAGGGGCAACTGGGCACAAACAGGCATTGTGACTCTTAGCCTAAGACCCCTTTCAAGCACTGCCTGTCGGGGCTGGACCAGGATCCCACCGAGAGAACCTATTGTGCCCCTAGCCCCAAATCCTAACCCTTGGTGGGGTTGTCCAGGCCACGTGACCCACAACCAGTCTCTGGAATCCCTGTTTGAGCAGGACCCCTGAGATGGAAAAGAGCACTCTTCCCTTTCCCGAGAAAAACACCAAACTCTTAGGAACCTGGCAGAATCCCCAGAAAGGGAGAATATCCCATGGACCCATATGCTCACTCGTCCATTTGAGACCATCCTAGGTATACAGTCCAGAGAAAAAGCATCTGCTACTGCCTCCCAGGCACCTGAATTTCACATCCTGAGGAGCTGCTTTCACGGTCTGCACATCGGGCCTGCCATAACCTCGCCCCTAATTCTTCCCCGAGTTGCTGTCTGAAGACTTCGTTCCCAAAGCCTTGACCACATGCCCTTCAGGATGGCACCTCCAGAACCACACCGCATCACTGGGCCTGCTCTTCCGAAGAAACTCTGCCCGTCTCAGTTGCCCAAACATCCAGAATGGGAGACACCTGCAAGGCACCTGAACCCACCCCAATTTCAGAGGCCGCTCTGGAAGAAAGGCGCAGTATGAGACACCGTCAGCACCTACCTCCAGGAAGACACGCACGTCAATGGGCCTGAGTCTGAAGATTGAACCTGACATGCCCCTAGAACCTCATCCAAAACCTAGCTTAGGTTTTCAGGCCTCTGTCCCTCCGGCGATTTCTGGAAAACCAACATATGGCCCAACGTGTGGTCCCTGAGCCATACAGTAGAACCACTCTGGTCCCAGAAGGAAACTTTGCTCTTGGGAACAGGGTCCCACCCACAGGCTAGGAGGTTCCTGCATGGCCCCAGAGCTACCGCCACATTCTAAGATCTCCCTGGACACCAAGCAGCATTGTGTCCCGTCAGACTGAGAACCTCCGTCAACTCAGATCCCTTCGAACTGCGAAGCAGAGCCACTGGATCAAAGCTGCCCTGTTCCTAGGCTTCAGTGGTAACGGCGGTGGAGTTTCCAGGCATCCATTCGGAGAGCTCTGCTATCGAATCTTTCCATATGGGGACCCTGGAGCCCTCTAACTGGACTTCCCCTGTCCCGCTGAAGGACACCTTGCTGTTTGGAGCAGCTCACAAGCTCCAGCTTCGGAAAGCCGCCAAGTCTTCTTGAGGCCGCACGAGCATTCGTTGGCCTTCATGGATACAAATTCCAGCCTGAGCAGACATCTCACAACGATCGTCCTCAAATGCTTGAGATCTCGAAAGAGACCCTCATATTGGAACTGTTTTGGCCTCGGCACTGAAAATAAGCATAACTTTGTTTTCAGACTTCCATCCTCACACACCTTGCCAGCAGGCCATCCATATTGGGAATTCTGGAAAAACAAAGCTGCCTTCTGCCTGCCCACTGGAAGGAAGAAATGCCCTACGGGTCTGCCCAGAATCCCAAGATGAGGGTCCAAGCACACGGCCCTCAAAGGCACCCTGATCATAGGCCGCCCTGTGAACTGATGCTCTGTCTGACACAGCCCGACCCCCGGCCTCCTGTCAGCCAGCCTCATAGCGTGACCCATATCCTGCAGGTGGGCACTGTCGTGGTCAGAGCCCGACATCACCTGCGAACCTGGGTATGCAGGTATCTGACCCCAGAAGGTAGCGCAAATCCCTGCCTATGGGGGAACCTGAATCACAGCAGAGTACTCCTCCTTCCTCATGGCAGGAATGTGGATGTGGAGATGGTTGTTCTACTCTAGAGTGGGAGACAGCTACATGGCCATGAGACCACGCGAACTCAGGAGGGGCAGCTGGGCACAAGCAGGCCTTGTGACCCTCAGTCTGAGACCCCTTTAAAGCACACCCTGTTGGGGGCTGGACCAGGAAGCCAGAGAGCAGGCCTCTCGTTCCTCTTGGCCCAAATACGAACCTTTGGTGGGGTAGTCCAGGCCACGTTACCCAAAACCCCACTCTGGAATCCTTGTTTGGGCGGTACCCCTGACGTGGAAACAGCACTCTTCCCTTCCCCGAGAAAGACAGCAAACTCTTGGGAGCCGGGGAAAAACCCCAGAGAGGAATTAATTCCCATGGACCCAGGTAGCAACCCTATCATCCCGAGGCCATCCTGTATATAGAGTCCAGACAGAAAACCCTCTGCTACTGCTCCCAGTCATGCGAATTTCAAATCCTGAGGAGCTGCTTTCAGGGTCTGCAGATCGGGCCTACCATAACTTCGCTCCTAAATCTTCCCCGAGTTGCTGTCTGAAGACTTGGTTCCCAAAACCGTGACCACATGCCCTCCAGGATGGGACCTCCAGAACCAATCAGCATCACTGGGCCTGCTCTCCCGAGGGAACTCTGCACATCTCAGTTGCCCAAACCTTCCAGAATGGGAGAAAGATTCAAGGCACCTGAACCCACACCAATTTCATAGGCTGCTCTGGAAAAAATGCGCAGTCTGACTGACACACCTTTAGTACCTACCTGCATGAAGAAATGCATGTCAATGGACCTGAGTCTGAAGATTGAACCTGACATGCTCCTAGAACTTCAACCAATACCTAGCTTAGGTTTTCAGGAATCTGTCCCTCAGGCCTCTTCTGGAAAACCAACTTATGGTCCAAAGTGTGGCCCCTAGCCATACAATAGTATCCCTCTGGTCTCGAGAAGGAAACCTTGCTCTTGAGAACGGGGACCAACCCTCAGCCTAGGAGATTCCTGAATGGCCCCAGAGCCACAGCCACATTCTAAGGTCTCCCTGGACACCAAGAAGCATTGGGACCCGTCAGACTGAGAACCTCTGTCAACTCAGATCACTTGGAACTTCGAACAAGAGGCAGCGGATCAAAGCTGCCCTGTTCCTTGGCTGCTGTGGGAACGCGAGGTGGGGTTTCCAGGCATCCATTCGGAGACCTCTGCTGTCAAATCTTTCCATTTGGGAGACCTCTAAGCTGACTTCCCCTTTCCCGCAGAAGGACACCTTGCTGTTTGGAGCAGCTCACAAGCTCCAGGTTCGGAAAGCCCCCAAGGCTTCTTGAGGCCGCAGGAGCATTCGTGGGCCATCATGGATACAAATTCCAGTGTGAGCATACATCTCACACTCGATCATCCTCAGGTGCTTGAGATCTCGAAACAGACGCTGCACATTGGAATTGTTTTGGCCTCGGCACTGAACATAACCGTAGCATTGTTTCCAGACTTCCATCCTCACACACCTTGACAGCAGGCCATCCATATTGGGAATTCTGGATAAACAAAGCTGCCTTCTGGCTGCCCACCGGAAGGAAGAAATGCCCTTCGGGTCTGCCCAGAATACCCATATGTGGGTCCATCAGCATGGCCCTCAAGGACCCCCTGATATCAACGGCCGCCCTGTGAACTGATGCTCTGTCTGACACAGCCCGGGCCCAGGCCTCTTGTCAGCCAGCCACATAGCACGACCCATATCCTGCAGGTGGGCTCTTTCTTGGTCAGAGCCGTCATCACCTGCGAACCTAGGTATGCAGGTATCTGATCCCAGAAAGTAGCGCAAATCCCTGCCTATGGGGGAACCTGAATCCCAGCAGAGTACTCCTCCTTCCTCATGGCAGGAATGTGGATGTGGAGATGGTTGTACTACTAAGAGTGGGAGCCAGCTATAGGGCCCATGAGACCACGCCCACTCAGGAGGGGCAGCTGCGCCCAAGCAGGCATGGTGTCCCTCAGCCTGAGAACCCTTTATACCACACCCTGATGGTTGCTGGACCAGGAAGCCAGAGAGCAGGCCTCTCGTGCCTCTTGGCCCAAATCCGAACCCTTGGTGGGGTTTTCCAGGTCACGTGACCCACAACCCCACTCTGGAATCCTTGTTTGGGCAGGAACCCTGACGTGGAAAACAGCACTCTTCCCTTCCCCCAGAAAGACAGCAAACTCTTGGGAGCCGGGGAAAAACCCCAGATAGGAAGAAACTCCCATGGACCCATGTAGAAACCCTCTCATTCCGAGGACATCCTTGATAGAGAGTCCAGACAGAAAAGTCTCTGCTACTGATCCCAGGCATGCGAATGTCAAATCCTGAGGAGCTGCTTTCAGGGTCTGCAGATCGGGCCTGCCATAACTTCGCTCCTTAGTCTTCCCCGAGTTGCTGTCTGAAGACTTGGTTCCCAAAGCCGTGACCACATGCCCTCCAGGATGGGACCTCCAGAACCAAACAGCATCCCTGGGCCTGCTCTCCCGAGGGAACTCTGCACATCTCAGTTGCCCAAACCTTCCAGAATGGGAGAAAGCTGCAAGACACCTGAACCCACAACAATTTCATAGGCTGCTCTGGAAAAAAATGCGCAGTCTGACTGACACACCTTCAGCACCTACCTGCAGGAAGAAACGCACGTCAATGGACCTGAGTCTGAAGATTGAACCTGACATGCCCCTAGAACCTCATCCAATACATAGCTTAGTATTTCAGGCCTCTGTCCTTCAGGCCTGTTCTGGAAACCAACTTACGGCCAAACGTGTGGCCCCTAACCATACAATAGAATCCCTCTGGTCTCGAGAAGGTAACCTTGCTCTTGAGAACGGGGACCAACCCTCAGCCTAGGAGATTCCTGCATGGCCCCAGAGCCACAGCCACATTCGAAGGTCTCCCTGGACTCCAAGCAGCATTAAGACCCGTCAGACTGAGAACCTCTGTCAACTCAGATCACTTGGAACTTCGAAACAGAGGCAGCGGGTAAAAGCTGCTCTGTTCCCTGGCTGCTGTGATAACGCGAGGTGGGGTTTCCAGGCATCCATTCAGAGAGCTCTGCTGTCGCATCTTTCCATGTGGGAGACCTCTAAGCTGACTTCACCTGTCCCGCAGAAGGACACCTTGTGGTTTGGAGCAGCTCACAAGCTCCAGCTTGGATAAGCCTCCAAGGCTTCTTGAGGCCACCCGAGCATTCGTTGGCCATCATGGATACAAATTCCAGTGTGAGCAGATATCTCACCCTCGCCCATCCTCAGGTGCTGGAGATCTTGAAATAGCTGCTGCACATTGGAACTGTCATGCCCTCGGCACTGAACATAACCATAGCTTGTGTTTTCAGATTTCGATCCTCAAAAGCTTGGCCAGCAGGCCCTCCACCTTGGGAATTCTGTAGTCACAAGGCTGCCTTCTATCTGGCCATCAGAAAGAAGAAATGTCCTACAAGTCTGCCCAAAACCCCCAATGAGCGTCCAACCACACGGCCCTCAAGGGCACCCTGATATCATAGGTCGCCCTGTGAACTAATGCTCTGTGTGACACAGCCCGAAACCCAATCTCCTGTCGGCCAGCCAGATAGCGGAACCCATATCCTGCTGGTGGGAACTGCCTTGGCCCGAGCCCGTTATTTCCATCCAACATGGGTATGCAGGTATCTGACCCCAGAAGGTATTGCAAAACCCTGCACTTGTGTGTACCTGAAGCACAACAGAGTACTCCTCCTTCCCCATGGCAGGAAAGTGGATGTGATATGGTTGTACTATTTTCCGAGTGGGAGCCACCTGCATGGCCCATGAGACCACGCTCAATCAGGAGAGGTAACTGGGCCCAAACATGCATTGTGACTCTTAGCCTGAGACCCCTTTCAAGCACAGCCTCTCGGGGCTGGACCAGGATCCCACAGAGAGAACCTATTGTGCCACTAGACCCAAATCCTAACCCTTGGTGGGGTTGTCCAGGCCACGTGACCCACAACCCGTCTCTGGAATCCCTGTTTGGGCAGGAACCCTGAGATGGAAAAGAGCACTCTTCCCTTCCCCCAGAAAAACACCAAACTCTTGGGAGCCTGGCAGAATCCCCAGAAAGGGAGAATATCCCATGGACCCAAGTGCTCACCGTCCATTCCGAGACCACCCTAGGTATACAGTCCAGAGAGGAAAGCCTCTGCTACTGCCTCCCAGGCACCCGAATTTCAAATCCTGAGGAGCTGCTTTCAAGGTCTGCACATCGGGCCTGCCATAACCTCGCCCCTAATCTTCCCCTAGTGGCTGTCTGAAGACTTCGTCCCAAAGCCTTGACCACATGCCCTCCAGGATGGGGCCACAGAACCGCACCGCATCACTGGGCCTTCTCTCCCAAGGAAACTCTGCCCGTCTCAGTTGCCCAAATCATCCAGAATGGGAGAAAACTGCAAGGCACCTGAATCCACCCCAATTTCAGAGACCGCTCTGGAAAAAAGGCGCGGTATGAGACACCGTCATCACCTACCTCCAGGAAGACACGCACGTCAATGGGCCTGAGTCCGAAGATTCAACCTGACATGCCCCTAGGAGCTCATCCAAAACCTAGCTTAGGTTTTCAGGCCTCTGTCCCTCCGGCCTGTTCTGGAAAACCAACATATGGCCCAACGTGTGGTCCCTGAGCCATATAGTAGAACCCCTCTGTCCCGAGAAGGAAACATTGCTCTTGGGAACGGGGTACCCCCCACAGGCTAGGAGGTTCCTGCATTGCCCCAGAGCTACCGCCACATTCTAAGGTCTCTCTGGACAACAAGCAGCATTGTGACCCGTCAGACTGAGAACCTCCGTCAACTCAGATCCCTTGGAACTGCGAAGCAGAGCCACTGGATCAAAGCTGCCCTGTTCCTAGGCTTCAGTGGTAACGGCGGTGGCGTTTCCAGGCATCCATTTGGAGAGCTCTGCTATCGAATCTTTCCATATGGGGACCCTGGAGCCCTCTAACTGGACTTACCCTGTCCCGCTGAAGGACACCTTGCTGTTTGGAGCAGCTCACAAGCCCCAGCTTGGGAAAGCCGCCAAGGCTCTTGAGGCCCCACGAGCATTCGTTGGCCATCATGGATACAAATTCCAGCGTGAGCAGATCGGCCTGCCATAACTTCACTCCTAAGTCTTCCCCGAGTTACTGTCTGAAGACTTGGTTCCCAAAGCTCTGACCACATGCCCTCCAGGATGGCACCTCCAGAACCAAACAGCATCACTGGGCCTGCTCTCCCGAGGGAACTCTGCACAGCTCAGTTTCCCAAACCTTCCAGGATGGGAGAAAGCTTCAAGGCACTTGAACCCACACCAAATTCATAGGTTGCTCTGGAACAAATGCGCAGTCTGACTGACACACCTTCAACACCTACCTGCAGGAAGAAACGCACGTCAATGGACCTGAGTCTGAAGATTGAACCTGACATGCCCCTAGAACCTCATCCAATACCTAGCTTAGATTTTCAGGCATCTGTCCCTCAGGCCTGTTCTGGAAAACCAACTTATGGCCCAACGTGTGGCCCTTAGCCATACAATAGAATCCCTCTGGTCTCGAGAAGGAAACCTTGCTCTTGAGAACGGGGACCAACCCTCAGCCTAGGAGATTCCTGTATGGCCCCAGAGCCACAGCCACATTCAAAGGTCTCCAGGGACACCAAGCAGCATTGTGACCCGTCAGACTGAGAACCTCGGTCAAATCAGATCACTTGGACCTTCGAACCAGAGGCAGCAGATCAATGCTGCCCTGTTCCTTCGCTGCTATGGTAACGCGAGGTGGGGTTTTCAGGCATCCATTCGGAGAGCTCTGCTGTCGGATCTTTCCATGTGGGAGACCTCTAAGCTGACTTCCCCTGTCCCGCAGAAGGACACCTTGTGGTTTGGAGCAGCTCACAAGCTACAGCTTGGGAAAGACGCCAAGGCTTCTTGAGGCCACAAGAGCATTTGTTGGCCATCATGGATAAAAATTCCAGTGTGAGCAGACATCTCACACTCGATCGTCCTCAGGTGCTTGAGATCTCGAAACAGTCGCTGCACATTGGAACTCTAATGGCCTCGGCACTGAACATAAGCATAGCTGTGTTTTCAGAATTCCATCCTCACACACCTTGCCAGCAGGCCATCCATATTGGGAATTCTGGAAAAACAAAGCTGCCTTCTGCCTGCCCACCGGAAGGAAGAAATGCCCTACGGGTCTGCCCGGTATCCCCAGATGAGGGTCCAGCAGCATGGCCCTCAAGGGCACCCTGATATCATAGGCAGCCCTGTGAACTGATGCTCTGTCTGACACAGCCCGAGCCCCGACCTCCTGTCACCAGCCACATAGCGCGACCCATATCCTGCAGGTGGGCTCTGTCTTGGTCAGAGCCCGTCATCTCCTGCGAACCTGGGTATGCAGGTATCTGATCCCAGAAAGTATCGCAAATCCCTGCCTATGGGGGAACCTGAATCACAGCAGATTACTCCTCCTTCCTCATGGCAGGAATGTGGATGTGGAGATGCTTGTACTACTCTAGAGTGGGAGCCAGCTACATGGCCCATGAGACCATGCCCACTCAGGTGGGGCAGCTGGGCACAAGCAGGCATTGTGACCCTCAGCCTGAGACCCCTTTAAAGCACACCCTGTTGGGGGCTGGACCAGGAATCCAGAGAGCAGGACTCTCGTGCCTCTTGGCCCAAAGCCTAACCCTTGGTGGGGTTGTCCGGCAACGTGACCCACAACCCCACTCTGAAATCCTTGTTTGAGCGGGACCCCTGACGTGGAAAAGAGCACTCTTCCCTTCCCCCAGAAAGACAGCAACTCTTGGGAGCCGGGAAAAAGCCCCAGATAGGAAGAACCTCCCATGGAACCATGTAGCAACCCCATCATTCCGAGGCCATCCTAGATAGAGAGTCCAGACAGAAAAGAGTCTGCTACTGCTCCCAGGCATCCGAATTTAAAATCCTGAGGAGCTGCTTTCAGGGTCTGCATCTCGGTCCTGCCATAACTTCGCTCCTAATTCTTCACCGAGTTGGTGTCTGAAGACTTGGTTCCCAGCGCCGTGACCACATGCCCTCCAGGATGGGACCTCCAGAACCAAACAGCATCACTGGGCCTGCTCTCCCGAGGGAACTCTGCACATCTCAGTTGCACAAACCATCCAGAATGAGAGAAACGTGCAAGGCACCTGAACCCACCCCAATTTCATAGGCCTCTCTGGGAAAAAGGCGCAGTATGAAACACCGTCAGCACCTACCTCCAGGAAGACACGCACGTCAATGGGCTAGAGTACGAAGATTGAACCTGACATGCCACTAGGACCTCATCCAAAACCTAGCTTATGTTTGCAGGCCTCTGTCCCTCGGGCCTGTTCTGGAAATCCAACATATGGCCCAACATGTGGTCCCTGAGCCATACAGTAGAACCCCTCTGGTCCCGGGAAGGAAACTTTGCTCTTGGGAACGGGGTCCCCCCCACAGGCTAGGAGGTTCCTGCACGGCCCCAGAGCTACCGCCACATTCTAAGGTCTCCCTGGACACCAAGCAGCATTGTGACCCGTCAGACTGAGAACCTCCGTCAACTCAGATCCCTTGGAACTGCG
>NW_019154532.1:5418-8358 GCF_002288905.1 Enhydra lutris kenyoni | reverse complement strand
AAGCAGCATTGTGACCCGTCAGACTGAGAACCTCCGTCAACTCAGATCCCTTGGAACTGCGAACCAGAGCCACTGGATCAAAGCTGCCCTGTTCCTAGGCTTCAGTGGTAACGGAGGTTGAGTTTCCAGGCATCCATTCGGAGAGCTCTGCTATCGAATCTTTCCATATGGGGACCTGGAGCCCTCTAACCAGACTTCCCCTGTCCCGCTGAAGGACACCTTGCTGTTTGGAGCAGCTCACAAGACCCAGCTTCGGAAAGCCGCCAAGGCTTCTTGAGGCCACACGAGCATTCTTTGGCCATCATGGATACAAATTCCAGCGTGAGCAGACATCTCACACTCGATCGTCCTCAGGTGCTTGAGATCTCGAAACAGACGCTGCACAATGGAACTGTTATGGCCTCGGCACTGAACAAAAACATAGCTTTGTTTTCAGACTTCCATCCTCACCCAACTTGCCAGCAGGCCATCCATGTTGGAAATTCTGGAAAAAGAAAGCTGCCTTCTGCCTTCCCACCGGAAGGAAGAAATGCCCTACGGGTCTGCCCAGAATCGCCAGATGAGGGTCCAGCAGCATGGCCCTCAAGGGCACCCTGATATCATAGGCCGCCCTGTGAACTGATGCTCTGTCTGACACAGCCCGAGCTCCGACGTCCTGTCAGCCAGCCACATAGTGCGACTCATATCCTGCAGGTGGGCTCTGTCTTGGTCAGAGCCCGTCATCTCCTGCGAACCTGGGTATGCAGGTATCTGACCCCAGAAGGTAGCGCAGATCCCTCCTATGGGTGAACCTGAATCACAGCAGAGTACTCATCCTTCCTCATGGCAGGAATGTGGATATTGAGATGGTTGTACTACTCTAGATGGGAGACATCTACATGGCCCTTGAGAGCACACCCACTCAGGAGGGGCAGCTGGGCACAATTAGGCCTTGTGACCCTCAGCCTGAGACCCGTTTAAAGCACACCCTGTTGGGGGCTGGACCAGGAAGCCAGAGTGCAGGCCTCTCGTGCCTCTTGGCCCAAATCCTAACCCTTGGTGGGGTTGTCCAGGCCACGTGAACCACAAACCCACTCTGGAATCCTTGTTTGGGCGGGACACCTGACGTGGAAAAGAGCACTCTTCCCTTCCCCAGAAAGACAGCAAACTCTTGGGAGCGGGGAAAAACCCCAGATCGGAAGAACCTCCCATGGACCCATGTAGCAACCCTATCATTCCGAGGCCATCCTGGATATAGAGTCCAGAAAGAAAAGCCTCTGCTGCTGCTCCCAGGCATTAGAATTTCAAATCCTGAGGAGCTGCTTTCTGGGTCTGCAGATCGGGCCTGCCATAATTTCGCTCTTAAGTCTTCCCCGAGTTGCTATCTGAAGACTTCGTTCCCCAAGCCCTGACCACATGCCCTTCAGGATGGCACCTCCAGAACCAAACAGCATCCCTGGGCCTGCTCTCGCGAGGGAACTCTGCACATCTCAGTTGTCCAAACCTTCCAGAATGGGAGAAACCTTCAAGGCACCTGAACCCACACCAATTTCATTGGATGCTCTGGAAAAAATGTGCAGTCGGACTGACACACCTTCAGCAACTACCTGCAGGAAGAAACGCACGTCAATGGACCTGAGTCTGAAGATTGAACCTGACATGCCCCTAGAACCTCATCCAATACCTAGCTTAGGTGTTCAGGCATCTGTCCCTCAGGCCTGTTCTGGAAAACCAACTTATGGCCAACGTGTGGCCCCCAGCCATAGAATAGAATCCCTCTGGTCACGAGAAGGAAACCTTGCTCTTGAGAACGGGGACCAACCCTCAGCCTAGGAGATTCCTGCATGGCCCCGAGCCACAGCCACATTCTAAGGTCTCCCTAGACACCAAGCCGCATTGGGACCCGTCAAACTGAGAACCTCGGTCAACTCAGATCACTTGGACCTTTGAACCAGAGGCAGCGGATCAAAGCTGCCCTTTTCCTTGGCTGCTGTGGTAACGCGAGGTGGGGTTTCCAGGCATCCATTTGGAGAGCTCTGCTGTCGAATCTTTCCATGTGGGAGACCTCTAAGCTGACTTCCCCTGTCCTGCAGAAGGACACCTTGTGGTTTGGAGCAGCTCACAAGCTCCAGATTGGTTAAGCCTCCAAGGCTTCTCGAGGCCACCCGAGATTTCGTTGGCCATCATGGATACAAATTCCAGTGTGAGCAGACATCTCATCCTCACCCGTCCTCAGGTGCTGGAGATCTTGAAACAGCTGCTGCATATTGGAACAGTCATGCCCTCGGCACTGAACATAACCATAGCTTGTGTTTATAATTTTCAATCCTCACAAGCTTTGCCAGCAGACCCTCCACCTTGGGAATTCTGGAGTCACAAGCTGCCTTCTACCTGGAAAACAGAAAGAAGAAATGTCCTACAGGTCTGCCCAAAACCCCCAATGAGCGTCCAACCACACGGCCCTTAAGGGTACCTTGATATCATAGGTCGCACTGTGAAATAATGCTCTGTGTAACACAGCCCGAGACCCAATCTCCTGTCGGCCAGCCAGATAGTGGGACCCATATCCTGCAGGTGGGAACTGCCTTGGCCCGAGCCCGTTATTTCCATCCAACCTGGGTATGCAGGTATCTGACCCCAGAAGGTAGTGCAAAACCCTGCCCTTCTGTGTACCAGAAGCACAACAGAGTACTCCTCCTTCCCATGGCAGGAAAGTGGATGTTGATATGGTTGTACTACTTTCAGAGTGGGAGCCACCTGCATGGCCCATGAGACCACGCCCACCCAGGAGGGGCAACTGGGCCCAAACAGGCACTGTGACTCTTAGCCTGAGACCCCTTTCAAGCACAGCCTGTCGGGGCTGGACCAGGATCCCTCAGAGAGAAACCATTGTGCCCCTAGACCCAAATCCGAACCCTTGGTGGGGTTGTCCAGGCCACGTGACCCACAACCCGTCTCTGG
>NW_019154532.1:0-4983 GCF_002288905.1 Enhydra lutris kenyoni | reverse complement strand
GGCCTGCTCTCCCGAGGAAACTCTGCCCGTCTCAATTGCCCAAACCATCGAGAATGGGAGAAACCTGCAAGGCACATGAACCCACCCCAATTTCATAGGCCTCTCTGGGAAAAAGGCGCACTATGAGACACCGTCAGCACCTACCTCCAGGAAGACACGCACGTCACTGGGCCAGAGTCCGAAGATTCAACCTGACGTGCCCCTAGGACCTCATCCAAAACCTAGCTTAGGTTTTCAGGCCTCGGTCCATCCGGCCTGTTCTGGAAAACCAACATATGGCCCAACGTGTGGTCCCTAAGCCATACAGTAGAACCCCTCTAGTCCTGAGAAGGAAACTTTGCTCTTGGGTACGGGATCCCCCCCACAGGGTAGGAGGTTCCTGCATGGCCCCAGAGATACCGCCACATGCTAAGGTCTCCCTGGACACCAAGCAGCATTGTGATCCGTCAGACTGAGAACCTCCGTCAACTCAGATCACTTGGAACTGCGAAGCAGAGCCACTGGATCAAAACAGCCCTGTTCATAGGCTTCAGTGGTAACGGACGTGGAGTTTCCAGGCATCCATTCGGAGAGCTGTGCTATCGAATCTTTCCATATGGGGATCCTGGAGCCCTCAAACTGGACTTCCCCTGTCCCGCTGAAGGACACCTTGCTGTTTGGAGCAGCTCACAAGACCCTGCTTCGGAAAGCCGCCAAGGCTTCTTGAGGCCGCACAAGCATTCTTTGGCCATCATGGATACAAATTCCAGCGTGAGCAGACATCTCACACTCGATCGTCCTCAGGTGCTTGAGATCTCGAAACAGACGCTGCACATTGGAACTGTTATGGCCTCGGCACTGAACATAAGCAGAGCTTTGTTTTCAGACTTCCATCCTCACCCACCTCGCCAGTAGGCCATCCATGTTGGGTATTCTGGAAAAACAAAGCTGCCTTCTGCCTGCCCACCGGAAGGAAGAAATGCCCTACAGGTCTGCCCAGAATCCCCATATGAGGGTCCAGCAGCATGGCCCTCAAGGTCACCCTGATATCATAGGCCGCCCTGTGAACTGATGCTCTGTCTGACACAGCCCGAGCCCCGGCCTCCTGTCAGCCAGCCACATAGCGCGACCCTTATCCTGCAGGTGGGCTCAGTCTTGGTCAGAGCCTGTCATCTCCTGCGAACCTGGGTATGCAGGTATCTGAGATCAGAAGGTAGCGCAAATCCCTGCCTATGGGGGAACCTGAATCGCAGAAGAGTACTCCTCCTTCCTCATGGCAGGAATGTGGATGTTGAGATGGTTGTACTATTCTAGGGTGGGAGCCAGCTACATGGCCCAAGAGACCACGCCAACTCAGGAGGGGCAGATAGGCACAAGGAGGCATTGGGACCCTCAGCCTGAGACCCCTTTAAAGCACACCCTGTTTGGGGCTGGACCAGGAAGCCAGAGAGCAGGACTCTCGTGCCTCTTGGCCCCAAATCCTAACCCTTGTTGGTGTTGTCCAGGCCACGTGACCCACAACCCCACTCTGGAATCCTTGTCTGGGTAGGACCCCTGACGTGGAAAACAGCACTCTTCTCTTCCCCCAGAAAGTTGGCAAAATCTATGGAGCCGGGGAAAAACCCCAGATTGGTAGAACCTCCAATGGACCCATGTAGCAACCCTATAATTCTGAGGCCATCCTGGATATAGAGTCCAGACTGAAAAGCCTCTGCTACTGCTCCCAGGCATCCGAATTTCAAATCCTGAGGAGCTGCTTTCAGGGTCTGCAACTGGTCCTGCCCTAACTTCGCTCCTCTTTCTTCCCCGAGTTGCTGTCTGAAGACTTGGTTCCCGAAGCCGTGACCACATGCCCTCCAGGATGAGACCTCCAGAACGAAACAGCATCACTGGGCCTGCTCTCCCGAGGGAACTCTGCACATCTCAGTTGCCCAAACCTTCCAGAATGGGAGAAACCTTCAAGGCACCTGAACCCACACCAATTTCATAGGCTGATCTGGAAAAAATGCTCATTCTGATTGACACACCTTCAGCACCTACCTGCAGGAGGAAACGCACATCAATGGACCGAAGTCTGAAGATTGAACCTGACATGCCCGTAGAAACTCATCCAATACCTAGCTTAGGTTTTCAGACCTCTGTCCCTCAGGCCTGTTCTGGAAAACCAACTTACGGCCCAACGTTTGGCCCCTAGCCATACAATAGGATCCCTCTGGTCTCGAGAAGGAAACCTTGCTCTTGAGATCGGGGACCAACCCTCAGCCTAGGAGATTCCTGCATGGCCCCAGAGCCAAAGCCACATTCTAAGGTCTCCCTGGACACCAAGCAGCATTGTGACCCGTCAGACTGAGAACCGCTGTCAACTCAGATCCCTTGGAACTTCGAACCAGAGGCAGCAGATCAAAGCTGCCCTGTTCCTTGGCTGCTGTGGTAACGTGAGGTGAGGTTTCCAGGCATCCATTCGGAGAGCTCTGCTGTCGAATCTTTCCATGTGGGAGACCTCTAAGCTGACTTCCCCTGTCCTTCAGAAGGACACCTTGTGGTTTGGAGCAGCTCACAAGCTCCAGCTTGGATAAGCCTCCAAGGCTTCTTAAGGACACCCGAGCATTCGTTGGCCATCAGGGATACAAATTCCAGTGTGAGCAGACATCTCACCCTAGCCCGTCCTCAGGGGCTGGAGATCTTGAAAAAGCTGCTGCCCATTGGAACTGTCATGCCCTCGGCACTGAACATAACCATAGCTTGTGTTTTCAGATTTCGATACTCACAAGCTTTGCCAGCAGGCCCTCCACCTTGGGAAATCTGGATTCACAAAGCTGCCTTCTACGTGGCCAACAGAAGGAAGAAATGTCCTACAGGTCTGCCCAAAACCCCCAATGAGCGTCCACCACACGGCCCTCAAGGGCACCCTGATATCATAGGTCGCCCTGTGAACTAAAGCTCTGTGTAACACAGCCCGAGACCCAATCTCCTGTCCGCCATCCACATAACGGGAAACATATCCTGGTGGTGGGAACTGTCTTGGCCCGAGCCCGTTATTTCCATCCAACCTGGGTATGCAGGTTTCTGACCCCTGAAGGTAGTGCAAAACCCTGCCCTTGTGTGTACCTGAAGCACAACAGAGTACTCCTCCTTCCCCATGGCAGGAAAGTGGATGTTGATATGGTTGTGCTACTTTCAGAGTGGGAGCCACCTGCATGGCCCATGAGACCACGCCCACAGGATGGGCAACTGGGCACAAACAGGCTTTGTGACTCTTAGCCTGAGACCCCTTTCAAGCACAGCCTGTCTGAGCTGGACCAGGATCCCACAGAGAGAACCAATTGTGCCCCTACACCCAAATCCTAACCCTTGGTGTGGTTGTCCAGGCCACGTGACCCACAACCCGTCTCTGGAATCCCTGTTTGGGCAGGACCCCTGAGATGGAAAAAAACCCTCTTCCCTTCCTCCAGAAAAACACCAAACTCTTGGGACATGGCTGATTCCCCAGAAAGGGAGAATATCCCATGGACCCATGTGATCACCCGTCCATTTCGAGACCATCCTAGGTATACAGTCCGGAAAGAAAAGCCTCTGCTACTGCCTCCCAGGCACCCGAATTTCAAATCCTGAGGAGCTGCTTTCAGGGTCTGCACATCGGGCCTTCCATAACCCCCCCCAATTCTTCCCCAAGATGTTGTCTGAAGACTTCGTTCCCAAAGCCTTGACCACATGCCCTCTAGGATGGGACCCCCAGAACCACACCGCATCACTGGGCCTGCTCTCCCGAGAAAACTCTGCCTGTCTCAGTTACCCAAACCATCCAGAATGGGGGAAACCTTCAAGGCACCAGAATCCACCCCAATTTCATAAGTCGCTCTGGAAAAAAGGCACAGTATGAGACACCGTAGGCACCTACCTCCAGGAAGACACGCACGTCAATGGGCCAGAGTCCGAAGATTCAACCTGACATGCCCATAGGACCTCATTCAAAACCTAGCTTAGGTTTTCAGGCCTTGGTCCCTCCGGCCTTTTTTGGAAAACCCACATATGGCCCAACGTGTGGTCCCTGAGCCATACAGTAGAACCCCTCTGGTCCTGAGAAGGAAACTTTGCTCTTGGGAACGGGGTCCCACCAACAGGCTAGGAGGATCCTGCATGGCCCCTGAGCTACCGCCACATTCTAAGGTCTCCCTGGACACCAAGCAGCATTGTGACCCGTCAGACTGAGTACCTCCGTCAACTCAGATCCCTTGGAACTGAGAAGCAGAGCCACTGGATCAAAGCTAGCCAGTTCCTAGGCTTCAGTGGTAACGGAGTTGGAGTTTCCAGGCATCCATTCGGAGAGCTCTGCTATCGAATCTTTCCATATGGGGACCCTGGAGCCCTCTAACTGGAATTCTCTTGTCCTGCTGAAGGACATCTTGCTGTTTGGAGCAGTCAACAACTCCCGCTTCGGAAAGCCGTCAAGGGTTCTTGAGGCCACACGAGCTTTCGTTGGCCATCATGGATAAAAATTGCAGCGAGAGCAAATATCTAACACTCGATCGTCCTCAGGTACTTGAGATCTCTGAAACAGACGCTGCACATTGGAACTGTTATGGCCTCGGTACTGAACATAACCATAGCTTTGTTTTCAGACTTCCATCCTCACACACCTTGCCAGCAGGCCATCCATATTGGGAATTCTGGGAAAAAAAAATTCTGGAAAAACAAAGCTGCCTTCTGCCTTCCCACCGGAAGGAAGAAATGCCCTACGGGTCTGCCCTGAATCCCAGATGAGGGTCCAGCAGCATGGCCCTCAAGGGCACCCTGATATCATAGGCCGCCCTGTGAACTGATGCTCTGTCTGACACAGCCCGAGCCCTGGCCTCCTGTCAGCCAGCCACATAGCGCGACCCATATCCTGCAGGTGGGGTTTGTCTTGGTCAGAGCCCGTCATCTCCTGCGAACCTGGGTAGGCAGGTATCTGACCCCAGAAGGTAGCGCAAATCCCTGCCTATGGGGGAACCTGAATCACAGCAG
>NW_019154531.1:14005-18623 GCF_002288905.1 Enhydra lutris kenyoni | reverse complement strand
AAAAGACAAAGAAGGCCATTATAGAATGATGCAAGAGTCAACTGATCAAGAAGATACAACAATCAGGGGCCCTGGGTGGCTCAGTGGGTTAAAGCCTCTGCCTTCGGCTCAGGTCATGATCCCAGGATCCTGGGATGAAGCCCCGCATCGGGATCTCTGCTTAGTGGGGAGCCTGCTTCCTTCTCTCTCTGCCTGCCTCTCTGCCTACTTGTGATTTCTGTCAAATAAATAAAATCTTTAAAAAATAAAAGAAGATACAACAATCATAAATACATATATGCATCCAACACGAAAGCACCGAAATATATTAAGCAAATACTACTAGATCTGAAGAGAGGGGTACCTGGCTGGCACAGTTGGTAGGGCATCCAGATTTGGGTTTTGGCTTAGGTCATGATCAGGGTCATGAGATGGAGCCCCGCATCACGTTCTGCACTCAATGCACAGTCTGCTTAAGACTCCCTGTCCCAGGTGGAAAACAATTTACCATGCTGATGGCCATCAAAAAAGCTGGGGTGGCAATCCTTATATCAGATGAATTAGATTTTAAGCCAAAGACTATAATAAGAGATGAGGAAGGACATTATATCATGCTCAAAGGGTCTGTCCAACAAGAAGATCTGACAATTTTAAGTATCTATGCCCCTAACATGGGAGCAGCCAACTATGTAAATCAATTAATAATAAATTCAAAGAAACACATAGACAATACACCCCCCTCACTGAAATGGACAGATCATCCAAGCAAAAGATCAACAAGGAAATAAAGGCCTTAAATGACACACTGGACCAGATGGACATCACACATATATTCAGAACATTGCATCCCAAAGCAACAGAATACACATTCTTCTCTAGTGCACATGGAACATTTTCCAGAACAGATCACATCCTGGGTCATAAACCAGGTATCAACCTGTATCAAAAGATTGGGATCATTCCCTGCACATTTTCAGACCACAATGCTCTGAAGCTAAAACTCAATCACAAGAGGAAATTTGGAAAGAATCCATATACATGGAGACTAAACAGTATCCTTCTAAAGAATGAATGGGTAAACAAGGAATTTAAAGAAGAATTGAAAAATTCAAAGAAACAAATGATAATGAAAACACAATGGTTCAAAATCTGTGGTACACAACAAAGGCAGTCCTGAGAGGAAAATATATAGCAATACAAGCCTTTCTCAAGAAACAAGAAAGGTCTTAAATACACAACCTAACCCTACACCTAAAGGAGCTGGAGAAAAAAACAACAAAGAAAACCTAAACCAAGCAGGAGAAGAGAAACAATAAAGATCAGAGCAGAAATCAATGAAATAGAAACTAAAAAATAATAGAACAAATCAACGAAACTAGGAGCTGGTTCTTTGAAAAAAATAAATAAAATTGATAAACCCCTGGCCAGACTTACCAAAAAGAAAAGAGAAAGGACCCAAATAAATAAAATCATGAATGAAAGAGGAGAGATCACAACCAACACCAAAGAAATTCAAACAATTTTAAGTACATATTATGAGCAACTCTACACCCACAAATTTGACAATCTGGAAGAAATGGATGCATTCCTAGAGACATATAAACTACCACAACTGAACCAGGAAGAAATAGAAAACCTGAACAGACCCATAACCAGTAAGGAGATTGAAGCAGTCATCAAAAATCTCCAAACAAACAAAAGCCCAGGGAGAGACGGCTTCCCAGGGGAATTCTACCAAACATTTAAAGAAGAATTAATTCCTATTCTCCTGAAACTATTCCAAAAAATAGAAATGGAAGGAAAACTTCCACACTCATTTTATGAGGCCAGCATCACCTTGATCCCAAAACCAGACAAGGATCCCATCAAAAAAGAGAACTACAGACCAATATCCTTGATGAACACAGATGCGAAAATTCTCACCAAAATACTAGCCAATAGGATCCAGCAGTACATTAAAAGGATTATTCACCACGACCAAGTGGGATTTACTCCAGGGCTGCAAGTTTGGTTCAACATCCACAAATTAATCAATGTGATGCAATACATTAATAAAAGAAAGGACAAGAAGCATATGATACTCTCAATAGATGCTGAAAAAGCATTTGACAAAGTTCAGCATCCCTTCCTGATCAAAACTCTTCAAAATGTAGGGATAGAGGGTACATACCTAAGTATCATCAAAACCATCTATGGAAAAACCCACAGCAAATAGCATTCTCAATGGAGAAAAACTGAGAGCTTTTCCGCTAAGGTCGGGAACACGGCAGGGATGTCCATTATCACCACTGCTATTCAACATAGTACTAGAAGTCCTAGCCTCAGCAGTCAGACAATAAAAAGAAATTAAAGGCATCCAAATTGGCAAAGAAGTCAAACTATCACTCTGTGCAGATGATATGATACTATATGTGGAAAACCCAAAAGACTCCACTCCAAATCTGCTAGAACTCGTACAGAAATTCAGTAAAGTATCAGGATAGAAAATCAATGCACAGAAATTAGTTGCATTTCTTTACACCAACAACAAGACAGAAGAAAGAGAAATTAAGGAGTCAATCCCACTTACAATTGTACCCAAAACCATAAGATACCTAGGAATAAACCTAACCAAAGAGATGAAGAATATAAACTCAGAAAACTATAAAGTATGCATGAAAGAAATTGAGGAAGACACAAAGAAATGGAAAAATGTTCCATGCTCATGGATTGGAAGAACAAATATTGTGAAAATGTCTATACTACCTCAAGCAATCTACACATTTAATGCAATCCCTATCAAAATACCATCCATTTTTTTTTCAAAGAAATGGAACAAATAATCCTAAAATTTATATGGAACCAGGAAAGACCTCAAATCGCCAAAGGAATATTGAAAAAGAAAGCCAAAGTTGGTGGCATCACAATTCCGGACTTCAAGCTCTATTACAAAGCTGTCATCATCAAGACAGTATGGTACTGGCACAAAAACAGACAGGTAGATCAATGGAACAGAATAGAGAGCCCAGAAATAGACCCTCAATTCTATGGTCAACTAATCTTCGACAAAGCAGGAAAGAATGTCCTATGGAAAAAAGACAGCCTCTTCAACAAACGGTGTTGGGAAAATTGGACAGCCACATGCAGAAAAATGAAATTGGACCATTTCCTTACACCACACACGAAAATAGACTCAAAATGGATGAAGGACCTCAATGTGAGAAAGGAATCCATCAAAATCCTTGAGGAGAACAGAGGCAGCAACCTCTTCGACCTCAGCCACAGCAACTTCTTCCTAGGCACATCGCCAAAGGCAAGGGAAGCAAGGGCAAAAATGAACTACTGGGACTTCATCAAGATCAAAGGCTTTTGCACATCAATGGAAACAGTCAACAAAACCAAAAGACAACTGACAGAATGGGAGAAAATATTTGCAAAGACCATATCAGGTAAAGGGCTAGTATCCAAAATATATAAAGGACTCAGCAAACTCAACACCAAAGAACAAATAATCCAATCAAGAAACGGACAGAGGACATGAACAGACATTTCTGCAAAGAAGACATCCAGATGGCCAACAGACACATGAAAAAAATGCTCCACATCACTCAGCATCAGGGAAATACAAATCAAAACCACAATGAGATACCACCTCACACCAGTCAGAATGGCTAAAATTAACAAGTCAGGAAATGACAGATGCTGGCGAGGATGTGGAGAAAGGGGAACCCTCCTACACTGTCGGTGGGAATGCAAGCTGGTGCAACCACTCTGGATAACAGCATGGAGGTTCCTCAAAATGTTGAAAATAGAGCTACCTTACAAAACAGCAATTGCACTACTGCGTATTTACCCTAAAGACACAAACGTAGTGATCGGAGGGGCACGTGCACCCGAATGTTTATAGCAGCAATGTCCACAATAACCAAACGATGGAAAGAACCTAGATGTCCATCCACAGATGGAGAGATAAAGAAGATGTGGGGTAAAATGGGCAATAATATAATAAAACAGAGACCAGAAAAATAATAGAGAAGATTAACAAAACTAAACCAGGGGTGCCTGGGTGGCTCAGTGGGTTAAGCCTCTGCCTTCTGCTCAGATCATGATCCCAGGGTCCTGGGATCGAGCCCTGCATCAGGCTCTCTGCTTGGCAGGGAGCCTGCTCCCCCCATCCAGCTCTCTGCCTGCCTCTCTGCCTGCTTGTGATCTCTCTCTGCCAAATAAATAAAAATAAAAATAAAATAAAAATAAAAAACTAAATAAAACTTTGGCTACACTAAGACTAAAAGAGAAGAAGACTCAAATAAATAAAATCAGAAATGATTTTCTATTTCTTCCTGATTCAGTTTTGGAAGATTATATGTTCCTAGGATTTTATCCATTTCTTCTAGGTTGTCCAATTTGTTGGCATATAATTTTTCACAGTATTCTCTTATAATACTTTGTATTTCTGTGGTATCAGTTGTTACTTCTCTTCTTCCATTTCGGTTTTTGTTTATTTGGGTCCTTTCTCTTTTTTTCTTGGTCACAAAATACCTCAAATAGACATAGCAATCTTGAGAAAGAAAACAAAGCTGGAGATATCACCATTCCAGATTTCCATAATCAAAACATTATGGTACTGTCACAAAAATAGACACACAGATCAGTGGAACAG
>NW_019154531.1:0-11833 GCF_002288905.1 Enhydra lutris kenyoni | reverse complement strand
CAGGACCAGATAATTATATTGGTTGAATTCTACCAAACATTAAAGAAGCATTAACGACAATCCTTATCAAACTCTTCCAAAAAATTGAAGAGGAAGGAACACTCCCAAATTCATTTTACATGGCCGGCACTGCCCTGATACCAAAGCCAAATAAGGACACTACAAGGAAAAACAAAACAAAACAAAGAAACCAAAAAGCCACAGACCAATATCCTCTCTGAACATAGGTGAAAAATTCTCAATAAATATTAGCAAACCAAATTCAAATCACAATAAAAGTACCATACACTATGATCAGGCAGGATTCATCCTTGTGATACAGGGATGGTTCAATACATACAAATGAATAAAAAACATAATAATAAGAAGAATAGGTAATAAATAACATCTTTAATAGAATAAAAGATAAAAATCATATGATAATCTCAGTAGATGCATAAAAAGCAATTGACAGAATTCAACATCCATTCATGATAAACACCCTCAACAAATTAGATAAACAAACATACCTCAACATAATAATAAAAGCCATATGGGATAAGCACCCATATATCATACTCAATGACGAAAGTTTGACAGCTTTTCCTCCAAGATCAGGAACAAGACAAGGATGCCCACTCTCACCACACCGACTCAGTGCAATCAGGCAAGAAAAAAAAACCTAAAAGTTTTCTGAAACAGAAAGGAAAAAGTAGGGGCACCTGGGTGGCTCAGTGGGTTAAAGCCTCTGCCTTCAGCTCAGGTCATGGTCTCAGAGTCCTGGGATCGAGCCCCGCATCAGGCTCTCTGCTCAGCAGGGAGCCTGCTTCCCCTCCCCCCTTCTCTCTGCCTGCCTCTCTGCCTACTTGTGATCTCTCTGTCAAATAAATAAATAAAATCTAAAAAAAAAAAAGAAAGGAAAAAGTAAGTTCTGTCTATTTGCAGATGACATGATTTTATATATAGAAAATCCTAAACATTCCACCAAAAAACTGTTAGATGTAACTAACAAATTCAGGAAAGTTGCAGGATACAATATCAACATACTGATATCAGTAGTGTTTCTATACAATAACAACAAATTATCTGAAAAAGAAATTAAAAATCCTATTTACAATAACATCAAGCACAATAAATACTTAGAAATATATTTAACTAAGGAGGTGAAAAGATTGTGACTAGCCAAAGCAATCCTGAGAAAGAACAAAGCTGGAGACATCATACTTTCTGATTTTAAACTATATGTAGTAATAGAGCTATAGTAATCACACAGGGTAGTATTGTCATAAAAACAGGCATTTAAATGGAACAGAAAAGAGATCCTAGAAATAAACCCATACACTTAGAGTCAACTAACTTTTGACAAAACTTCAAGAATATACAATAGGGAAAAATGGCCTCTTCAATAAATGATACTGGGAAACTGGATATCCATATGCAAAAGAATGAAACTAGACTCATTTCATCATACACAAAAATCAACTCAAAAAGTATTGAGGACTTGAAGGTGAGACCTGAAACAACAAAATTCTTGGAAGAAAATATAAGAGGTAAGCTCTTTAATGTCTTGGAAATTACTTTTTTTTAATTTTAATTTTAATTATTTATTTATTTATTTATTTATTTTGGATACCAAAAGCAAAGGCAACAAATGAAAAATATATGTATGGGACTGCATCACACTATAAAACTCTGTGCAAGGGTGACTGGCTGGCTTGGTCAGTAGAGCATGCAATTCTTGATCTTGGGGTTGTAGGTTTGAGCCCCATTTTGGGTGTAGAGATTACTTAAAAATAAAATCTTTTCTAAAAAATTAAGAAAGAAAAAGCTCTGTGCAGCAGAGAAAACCACAACAAAAGCAAAAGGCAAGCTATGAAACAAGAAAAGGATCTCCACTCACCACCTTTATTCCACATATTACTGGAAGTTCTATCCATAGCAATCAGACAACAAAAACATATAAAAGGTATCCAAATTGGTAAGGGAAAAGTAAAACATTCACTATTTGGAGATGACATGATACTATATATATATAGGGTGCCTGGGTGGCTCAGACATGATACTATATATAGAAAACCAAAAAGACTCTCCACAAAACGGCTAGCACTGATAAACAAATTCAGTAAAGTTGCAGGATACAAAATTAATGCACAAAAATCTGTTGTATTTCCATACACCAAAAATGAAGCAACAGAAAGAGAAATTTAAAAAACAATCCCATTTACAACTGCAATGAAAATAATAAGATACCTAGAAATAAACCAAAGAGATGAAAGGTCTGTACTCTGAAAACTATAAAAAACTGATGAAAGAAACTGAAGATGACACAAAGAAATGGAAAGACATCCCACGCTCATGGATTGGAAGGACAAATATTGTTAAAATGCCTTTGATACCAAAAACAATCTACACATTTAACACAATCCTATCAAAAAAAAAATAGTATTTTTCACAGAACCAGAACAAACAGGTTTAAAATTTGTATGGGATCAAAAAAGACCTCAAATAGCTAAAGCAATCTTGAAAAAGAAAAGCAAATCTGGAGGCATCACAATTCTGAAAAGCAAGTTATATTACAAAGCTGTAGTAATCCAAACAGTATGGTACTGGCACAAAAATAGACACAGAGATCAACTGAACAGAGTAGAAAACACAGAAATAAACCCATAGTTGTATGGCCAATTAAATTATCTCTGACAAATCAAGAAAGAATATCCAATGGGGAAAAGTCCTTTCAACAAATGGTGTTGGGAAAACTGACAGCAACATGCAAAAGAATGAAATTAGACTACTTTCTTTCAACATACACAAAAATAAATTCAAATTCAAAACAGATTAAAGACTTAAATGTGAGACCAAGGACCACAAAAATCATAGAAAAGAACAAAGAAAATAATTCCTCTGGCATTGGCTATAGCAACTTTTTTTCTAGATAGGTCCCTGAAACAAGGGAAACAAAAGCAAAAATAAACTATGGGAACTACATCAAAATAAAAAACATCTGTGCAGTGACAGAAACAATCAACAAAACTAAATGACAAACTATGAAATAGGAGAAATTTACAAATAACACAGCTGATAAAGGGTTGACATACCTAATAAAGGGTTAGAATCCAAAATCTATAAAGAACTTACAAAGCTGAACACACACAAAATGAATAATCTAATTTTAAAATGTGCAGAAGACACAGACATTTTTCCAAAGACTTACAGATGGTCAACACACACATTTGAAAAGATGCTCATTATCATATATCATCAGGGAAATGCAAATCAAAGCTACAATGAGATATCACCTCATACCTGTCAGAATGGCTAAAATATAAAACACCAGATATCAGGAGTGGTGAGGATGTGGAAAAAATGGAACTCTTGCAATGTTAGTGGTGGGAATGCAAACTGGTACAGTCGCTGTGGAAAACACTATGGAGGTTCCTCAAAAAGTTAAGAATAGAAATACCCTACAATCTAGTAATTGCACTACTGGGGTTTTTCTTGGGGGGGGGGTTGTTCTTGTTTTTGTTTTTGCACTACTGAGTTTTTAACCAAAGATTACAAAAACACTAATTCAAAGGGATCCATACACCCCTATATTTACTGCAGAATTACTTAACAATAGCCAAGATATGGAAGCAACCCAAGTGACCATTGATAGAGGAATGGATAAAGAAGATGTGGTATATATAAAATGGAATATTTTTCAGCCATTTAAAAAAAAGAACAAACATGGTTAAAACTAGATAGTATAAGGGTGTATAGAGGGAGAAGGAGCAAGATGGCAGAGGAGGAGGAGACCTAAATATCATCGGGTCCCAGGAGTTCAGCTAGATAGTTATCAAACCATTCTGAACACCTACAAACTCAACAGGAGATCAAAGAGAAGAGCAGAAATTCTAGGAACAGAAGAGCAACCATTTTCTGGAAGGTAGGATGTATAGAGAAGTGAATCCGAGGCTATATACAGGAAGATAGACTGTGGGGGGAGGGGCCGGCTCCCAGCAAGCGGTGGAGCAACAGAGCACAAAATCAGAACTTTTAGAAGTCGGCTCCACTGAGGGACCTCACACCAGAGGCTAAGCAGAGGTTAGAGCCCTCACAGAAACAGTGTGGTCACAGAAAGACCAGGGGTGTCTGAGTGTGGCAGAGCTCCCAGGTATCAGAGCAGGGAAGCTGGCAGCAGAGATGGAGCTGAGGAGGGGGCTCTCAGCTCGGAGTTACCTTAAACTATGATCTCAAAGAGCAGGGACCCCACAAATGGCTGATCCGGGGAGACACACCTTCGTCTTCTGGGAGGAACAGCATGGCAAGAATGTGCTGGGATTGAAGACTCCAAACACAGCCCTGCGCCAGAGATAGAAATGCTCGGACACAGGCTGGGTGAACTTAGAGTGTGGCCGGAGACCAGGGAGATGGGAGAGATTGACTGCTTTTCTCTCAGGGCGCACTGAGAAGTGGGGCCCTGAGCTCTTGGCTCCTCCAGCCAGAGATTGGGAGACCGGCATCATTATTGCCATCCTCCAAAGCTCTACATAAAGCGCTCGGGGAACAAAATGTCCTGAGACCAAACCTGAGCAGATTAGTTAGCTTGGCACCTGGCAAAGGCAGTGCAATTCCGCCTCAGGCAAAGACATTTGAGAATCCTGGCTACAGGCCCCTCCCGCAGAAGATCAGCAAGAACATCCCGCCAAGACCATGTTAACAGATAGTGAGAACTGCAGAACTCCAGAGGTAGGTATATGCAACACATAGAATTCATGGCTTTTCCACCATGATTCTTTAGTCTTTCAAAGTTAAATATTTTTAATTTTATTTTCTTCTTATTTGGTTTTTAAAATTTTTCCTCTTTCCTATTTTAACCTTTTTAAACTATTTTATCTTATCAATACCTTTTTTAAAAATCTTTTTTAATTTTCTTTGTTATATTCTATCCCTTCATTGTATTTAACCTTACTTTTTGTATACATATAGGCTTTTCTTTCTTCTGGGATACAGTTTCTTCTAACAGATCAAAATATACCTTAAATCTAGTCCATGGCTTTGTTTTAGTCTCCAGCCTGCTCACATTCTTTCCTCTTTTTTTTTTTTCAACCAACTTATCTTATCAATTCCTTTTTTTTTTTAATCACTCAACATCAGGGAAATACAAATCAAAACTTCACACTAGTCAGAATGGCTAAAATTAACAAGTCAGGAAATGACAGATGCTGACGAGGATGTGGAGAAAGGGGAACCCTCCTACACTGTTTTTGGGAATTACAGCTGGTGCAAACACTATGGAAAACAACATGGAGGTTCCTCAAAAAGTGGAAAATAGAGCTACCCTATGACCGAGCAATCACAGTACTGGGTATTTACCCTAAAGATACAAATGTAGTGATCAGAAGGAGCATGTGCATCTGAATGTTTATAGCAGCAATGTCTACAATAGCCAAACGATGGAAAGAACCTAGATGTCCATCAACAGATGAATGTATAAAGAAGATGTGAGATATATATATATATAGGAATACTATATATATATATATAGGAATACTATGCAGCCATCAAAAGAAATGAAAACTTGCCATTTGCAATGACGTGGATGGAACGAGAGGGTATTATTCTGAGAGAATTAAGTCAATCAGAGAAAGACAATGATCATATGATTTCCCTGATATGAAGAAGTTGAGAGGCAGGGCAGGGGGTCATGGGGGGTAGGGAGGGAAAAAAGAAACAAGGTGGGACTGGGAGGGAGACAAACCATAAGAGACTCTCAATCTCAGGAAACAAACTGAGGGTTGCTGGGGGGTGGAGGGGAGGGATAGGGTAGCTTGGTTATGGACATTGCGGAGGGTATGTGCTATGGTGAGTGCTGTGAATTACATAAGACAGATGATTCACAGACCTGTACCCCTGAAGCAAATAATACATTATATGTAAAACAAAACAAAACAAAACCAAAAAAACTAGAGAATGTAAAGCTAAGTGAAATAAGCCAGTCAGAGAAAGACAAATACCATATGATTTTACTCATATTTGGACTTAAGAAACAAAACAAATGAACAAAGAGGGAAAAAAAAAGAGAGACAGACAAACCAAGAAACAGACTCTTAACTGGAGAAAAGAAACTGATGGTTACCAGAGGGGAGGTCGGTGGGGAGATGGGTGAAATAGGTGATGGGAATTTAAGAGGGCCCTTGTGATGAGCACTGGGTGATTACATTTTTTTTTTTTTAAAAGACAACCTATGAAATGGGGAAAACATATTTCCAAACCATAATCAATAAGTCGTTAATATCTAAAATATGCAAGGAACTCATGCAATTCAATAGATAGCTAGATAACCTAATTGAAATATGATCAAAAGACCTGAACATTTTTCCAAGATAAAAACACATACATGAAAACATGCTCAACATCACTAATCACCAGAGCAACAAAATCAAAACTATAGTGAGAAATAACTTTATACTCGTTAGAATGTCTAGTACCAAAGGAAAAAAAAACCCAAGAGGTACCAAATGCTGCTGAGAATGTGGAGGAAAGGAACCCTAATATACACTTGGTGGGAATGTAAACTGGTATAGCTACCACTGAAAACTGTACGGAGGTTCCTCAAGAAATTAAAAATAGAATTACCATAGGATCCATGAGTCCCACTTCTGGTATATGTATCCAAAGAAAATTAAATTATCTCAAAAAGATATCTATTCTCCTATGTTCACAGAAGTATTCACAACAGCCAAGGTACAGGAAAAAGCCTGTTTTCATTGATGGATAAATGGATAAAGTAGATAAAGGCTAATTTATATATATTAGCCTTTGAATTAGCCTTTGAAGTAAGGAAATCCTACCATTTGCAAGAACATGAATAGACTCGGAAGGCATTATGCTAAATAAAGCAAGCAAGAGAAAGATAAATATTGCATAATACCGTGTATATGTGGAATCTACAAAAGTATTTTTTTTTTTAGTTGAACTCATAGAATCAGAGCAGAATGGTTGTTGCAGAGGCTGGAGAGTGGGGAAAATGTGTAGAGGTTGAGAGAAGGACATAAGCTTTTAGTTATAACATGAATATGGTTTGAAGATCTAATGTGTAACATGGTGGCTATAGTTGATAATTCTGTGTTGTATAATTGAAATTTGCTAAGAAACTAAAACAACTGTTCTCACTAAATAAATAAATACGTGGGGGGTAGAATGCATTAATTAACTAGATTGTGAGAATCCTTTCACAATGTAGACATATATCAACCCGTCACACTGCACATTTTATTTTTTTTTAGAGTTTTTGTTTGAATTCTAGTCAGTTAACATGCAGTGCAATATTGATTTCAGGAGTAGAATTCAGTGATTTATCACTTACATACAACACCCAGTGGTCATCACAACAAGTGCTCTCTTCAATACCCACCATCCATCTAGCCCAACCCCTATGCACCTCCCTCCATCACCACTGTATTTGTTCTCTATAGTTAAGAGTCTCTTATGATTTGAGGTGCACCTGGGTGGCTCAGTCGGTTAAGCACCTGCCTTCAGCTCCAGTCATGATCTCAGGGTCCTGGGATGGAGTCCCACATTGGGCTCCCTGCCCAGCGGGGAGCCTACTTCTCCTTGTCCCTCTGCCTCCTCCCCACTGCTATGCTCTGTGTCTCTCTCTCAAAGAAAGAAATAAAATCTTTAATAAAAAAAAAAAGAGTCTCTTATGGTTTGGTTCCCTCTCTTCTTTCCCTTCCCCTATGTTCATCTGTTTTGTTTCCTAAATTCCACATATGAGTGAAATCATATGGTATTTGTCTTTTTCTGACTGACTTATTTTGCTTAGCATAATACACTCTAGTTCCATTCACATCTGTGCAAAAGGTAAGATTTTATTCTTTTTAATGACTGAGTAATATTCCATTGTACATATATACTACATCTTCTCTATCCATTCATCAGGCAATGGACATTAGGGTTCTTTCCATAGTTTGCCTATTGTTGATAAAGCTAGTATAAACATCAGGGGAACTATACCTCTTCGAATCTGTAGATTTGTATCCTTTGGGTAAATAACAAGTAGTACAATTGCTGGATCATAGGGTAGTTCTATTTTTAACTTTCTGAGGAAACTCCATACTGTTTTCCAGAGTAGCTGTACCAGTTTTCATTCCCACCAAAAGTGCAAGGGGGTTCCCCTTTCTCCACATCCTTGCCAACACCTGTTATTTTGTCTGTTGTTAATTTTAGCCATTCTGGCAGGTATGAGGTGGTATCTCACTGTGGTTTTGATTTGCATTTCCCTGATGGTGAATGATGTTGAATATCTTTTCATATGTCTGTTAGCCATCCAGATGTCTCTGTAAAGGTGTCTATTCATATCTTCCTCCCATTTCTTAACTGGATTATTTGTTTTCTGGGTGTTGAGTTTGGTAAGTTCCTTATAGATTTTGGATACTAACCCTTTATCAGATATGCCATTTGCAAATATCTTCTCCCATTCCATAGGCTGCCTTTTAGTTTCATAGTTTCCTTCACTGTGCACAAGCTTTTTATCTTGATGAAGTCCCAACAGTTCATTTTTGGTTTTGTTTACCTTGCCTCTGGTGATGTGTCTAGTAAGAAGCTGCTCTGGCCAAGATCGAAGAGGTTCCTGCCTATGTTCTTCTCCAGGGGTTTGATGGTTTCCTATTTCATATTTCAGTCCTTCAACCATTTTGAATTAACTTTCATGTATGGCATAAGAAAGTGCTCCAGTTTCATTCTTCTGCATGTTGTTATCCAGTTTTTCCAAACCATTTGTTGAATATCCATTGGCTATTCTTTCTTGCATTATTGAAGCTTAGTTGACCACGTAGTTGTGGATCCATTTCCTGGTTTTCTCTTCTGTTCCAGTGATCAACATATCTGTTTTTGTGCCAGTAGTATATAGTCTTGATGACTACAGTTCTGTAATATAGCTTGATATCTGGAATCATGATGCCTCAAGCTTTCCTTTTCCTTGTTCAGGAGTGCTTTGGCTACTCAAGGTCTTTTGTGGTTTCATATGCATTTTAGGATTGTTTGTTCTAGTTCTGTGAAAAACACAGGTGGTATTTTGATAGGGATTGTGTTAAATTTGTAGATTGCTTCTGGTAGCATAGACATTTTAACAACATTTGTTCCAATCCACGAGCATGGAATGTTTTTCCAATTCCTTTTGTCTTCTTCAATTTCTTTCATAAGTGTTCTGTAGTTTTCTGAATACAGACATTTTACCTCTTTGTTTAGGTTTATTCCTAAGTATCTAATTATTTTTTATGCAATTGAAAATCATATCAATTCCTTGATTTCTTTTTCTGCTGCTTCATTATTGGTGTATAGAAAAACAACAGATTTCTGTATATTGATTTTATGTCCTGTGACTTTGCTGAATTCAAGTATTAGTTCTTGCAATTTTTTTAGTGGAGTCTTCCAGGTTTTCTACACAGGGTATCATGTCATCTACAAATAGTGAAAGCTTGATTTCTTCCTTGACAATTTGGATGCATTTTATTTCTTTTTGTTGTCTGATTGCTGAGGCTAAGACTGCCAGTACCATGTTAAATAGTAATGGTGAGAGTAGATATCCATCTTGTTCCTGACCATAGGGGGAAAGCTCTGTTTTTCCCAATTCAGGATGATATTAGCTGTGGGTCTTTCTTATATAACTTTTATGACATTATGGTAGGTTCCATCTATCTCTACTTTGTTGAGGGTTTTTATCAAGAACAGATGCTGTATTTTGTCAAGTGTTTTTTCTGCCTCCATTTAGAGGATCATATGGTTCTTATCCTATTATTAATGTGGTGTATCACATTGATTTGTGAATATTGAACCACTCCTGCAACATAGGAACAAAACCCACTTGATCATGGTCAATACTTCTTTTAATGTATAATTCAATTTGATTTGCTAGTCATGTTCATCAGAGACACTGGCCTGTAGTTCTCCTTTTTAGTGGGGTGTTTGTCTGGCTTTCATATTGTACATTTTACAGCTAAAAATTAAAAAAAAACAAAAAACAAAAATGTAGTCATTCCCATTGTCTGATCAGTGGTCCCTAACCTTAACCTTTATTTCTTTTTAAAAGCAGATCCTTGGGCGCCTCGATGGCTCAGTCATTGAGCATCTGCCTTCAGCTCAGGTCATGATCCCAAGGTCCTGGGATCAAGTCCCACATTAGGCTCCCCACTCTGCGGGAAGCCCACTTCTCCTTCTCCCACTCCTTGTGCTTGTGTTCCCTCTCTCACTGTGTCTGTCTCTGTCAAATAAATATATAAAATCTTAAAAAAGAAAACCCTCAGTTAATGAATAAAAAAACCCATATTCTCAAATAATGAAAAACTAATTATTTTAATAGATTTTTTAAAGACCCAAAGAAAATGTATTTAAAAATGCGATTACCCCAATTTAAATTCCTATGGCTAGGTCAGACAGCAGACTGGATACAGCAGAGGTGAAAATTAACTAGGAAAAATAGAAGAAATAATTCAGAATATAAGGAAAGAGACCCCAAAACAACCACAGAAACATGAAAAAGAGGTTAAGAGATATGAAGTTTAGATAAGAAAGTCTAAATATGTTTTGAGACACCAAATCATAGACTCAAAAAGCCAAATGAAATTTATTATGCTGTTAAAGAGGATATAGTATGTCATAAGTTTTTGTTGTAGTGTTCAATGATTTATTAGTTGCATATAACACCCAGTGCTCATCCCTACATGTGCCCACCTTAATACCCATCACCAAGTTACTCCCTCGTTTGTTTCCCAGAGTCCAGAGTCTCTCATGGTTTGTCTCCCTCTCCGATTTCATCCCATTCCATTTTCCCTCCCTTTCCTGTGGTCTTCAACTCTATTCTTTATGTTCCACTTATGAGTGAAACCATATGGTAATTGTCTTTCTCTGCCTGACTGATTTCACTTAGCACAATCCCCTCCAGTTCCATCTATGTCAATGCAATGGTGGGTATTCATCCTTTCTGATGGCTGAGTAATATTCCATTGTATATATAAACCACATCTTCTTTATCCATTCATCTGTTGAAGGGCATCTTGGTTCCTTCCACTGTTTGGCTATTATGGACATTGCAGCTATGAACATTGGGGTGCTGTGCCCCTTCTTTTTACTACATCCTTATCTTTGGGGTAAAGACCTAATAGTGCAATTGCTGGGTCGTAGGGTAGCTCTACTTTTAACATCTTGAGGAACCTCCACAGTTTTCCAGAGTGGCTGTACCAGCTTGCATTTCCATCAACAGCACAAGAGGATTCCCCTTTCTCCTCAACCTCACCAACGCTTGTTTCCTATCTTGTTAATCTTGGCCATTCTAACCAGTGAAAGGTGGCATCTCATTGTCATTTTGATTTGAATTTCCCTGATAGCTAGTGAAGTTGAATATTTTTACATGTGTCTGTTAGCCATTTGGATGTCTTCCTTGCAGAAGTGTCTGTTCATGTCTTCTGCCCATTTCCTGACTGGATTGTTTGTTTTTTGGGTGTTGAATTTGAGAAGTTCTTTATAGATCTAGAATATCAGTCCTTTATCCAAAATGTCATTTGCAAATATCTTCTATTCTGTTGATTTCCTCTTAGTTTTGTTGACTGTTTTCCTTTGCTGTGCAAAAACTTATCTTGATGGAAGTCCCAAAAGTTCATTTTGCTTCTGTTTCCCCTACCTTTAGAGAGGCATCTTGAAAGAAGTTGTGGCCAGTGTCAAAGAGGTTACTGCCTATGTTCTCCTCTAGGAGTCAGATGGATTCCTCTCACGTTGAGGTCTTTCATCCGTTTTATCTTTGCATATGGTGTAATAGAATAGTCTAGTTTCATTCTTCTGCATGTGGTTGTAGAGTTTCCCCAGCACCATTTATTGA
>NW_019154530.1:0-18536 GCF_002288905.1 Enhydra lutris kenyoni | reverse complement strand
AAAAAAAAAAAAAAGATTTCACTTTTTTGTTTATCTAGGCTAGTTAATCTTTCTTTCCCCACTACTTACTTAGTGCTGACTCTGGGCACAGTGTTTCTCTGTGCAGTGTGAGGAAACTCTCAATAGATTTATAATTAAGTGAGAAAGTGAAAACATCACACCTGAAATATAAAATAATGATATAAATATTTTTGTCATTAAGTACATTAATTTAAAAATATTTCCTGAGCTTTTACTCTGTACAAGGCAGGTATTTCTTTTTGTTACCTCCCATTTTTCTCCCGATTCACTCTTCTCTGCTGCTTCTGGATGCACACAGATTATATCCATGCAAGTTTCTTTCCTTCTGGCTTCCTGTTAGATTGAGCCAATGGACAACACTGGCATGAGATCAGGATGGGAAAAGAATAAATATGCAGTAGGTATCCTCCTGGCTCCCTTCTTCCTGGGTCACCCTAGTTGGGCTGCTTTACTCATGAAGCTACCCTCTTTATGTTCTAGTAAATACCCTGACCCTTTAAGGTAATAATGGCTCCCCACTATTGCCAGTCCTAGAGTACTACACTATCTTCTGTTAAGGAGAACATAAACCCTGCCCACAACTTTGTGAATAGTCCCTTAAATTAAATATAAATGACCAATTTTAATGTTGTCTTTCCTTTCTGGACCTGAGCTCATACAAAGACAAATCAGACAGATATCTGGCCTTCAAGGAAAAGACAAGCCATATTTCAACATAAATATGATAAGATAGAATTTGTTAAGTATGACAAGGTAGAGATTGTTAATATAACAGCAAGAACAATAAAATTGAAATTAGGTTATATAGATTGTCACCCTTGCACTTCTAATTATTTGTGAACACTTGAGCAAGACATGTTACTTTTTGGATGTCAGTTTCCTTAGGTGTGTAATGAGAAGGATAAACTAGATGTGTTCAAAAATTCTGTCCAATGTCGAGGTTCTGTGCTCTCTTTGAGTGCTGTAAGGGAGTAGCAACTAAATGCTACAGGGAGTGGTAGCTACAGTGCCATGGGAACCTGGAGGGGATATTTATAAACTGGCACTAGGACCACTGAGAACTATGAGATTTCTGCAGAAGAAGAGTGCTATGATGAAGGAAAGCTTCATAGAGTAGCTAGTAGACAGATGAGATTAGAAAATCATTAAACTGGTGAGTAAGTGTTGACAAATCATCCTATGTTAAAGCAAAGTCTATGGAATTTTTGCCATTCCATATAGACAGAATCTGACTTACCTATGGGGGTTATATGTATATGATACCTGGTGTCCCCTGAGTCATCTCTGCAGAGACCTCTGTGTCCACTTTAAGATATCTAACATCAGCACTCTTCCTGCAGAGCATGTACTTCTGTTGCTTCTAGATTTCCCATATAATCCCCTCTCCATCCCATCTCACATGTTACTGGATTTCCCCAAGCCTCCTAGACAGTGTAAAGATTTCTTTGCTGATAATTACTCAGAATCTTCCAGAAGTGAATTTGAGACTCTCGGAGAGCTTCACTGTGTTTGGCAGAAAGAGAGGAAGAGAGTGTGCTAGAGGTAGACTCCTGGAGACTGTACTTATGTGACTGCCAATTAAGTTGCCATTTAAGAAAACATATAGAGCAACTACCACTTCTTGGGCACAATGGTAACCAAGAATTTAAATCTAGTAAGTCAAAGAGAAGGCTAATAATAGCATCTTAATCTACTGCTGTAAGCACTGTAGTATGGCACTGATGCTGCATCTGCCTGGGTTATGATGGGAAACCAGAGAACCCACGTCACTCTACTGGGTGGTGGATAGGCTAGGAAGGAATCAGAGAAAGCTTTCTACAAGAGATAATGCCTAAGCTCAATCACAAATGTCTCAGAGTTACTTTCACAAAGGAAAAGAAAGATGTCTGCTTCAATGAGAATAGGATGACTGTAGCCTTCAAAGTATAAAATAACAAGAGTTGGGTCTGAATTGTATGTGTACAGGTATATCAGGTGAACAGTGTGGCTTGGTGAATTAGGAGTATAAAATAAAAGTGGAGGAGTATCCTATTAAGGGTTAATTGAGCCTTCATGGTCTGCCATAGAAACCTAACCATCCAAAATGATTTATTTGCTGTGAAATGCGTCTTAATATATACGGAGTCAATCTATGCAAGAGAGTGTCAGTGTAGCAGGTGGGTAAATTGAGGTTCCCTGTGCAGCATTATTTCCCACACATTGTCTGGCAAGGGGCCCTGACAAATGACAATATAAAAACTCCACATCTTTTAACCAATGTATGATGAAATGATGTAATCCATCCATGGATGATTTGGGAATCATACTGTCTTGCCAAAGATGGGGAGATTGATTCCTCAGTCCAAAAAAAAAAAAGTCTGCATGTAGAGGAGGCTTGGTAACATGCTATTGCAATTTTCTCTGGGTTGTAGAATTGTTGCTGTTTTTACTCCCCTCTTGTTTTTAATGAGTGCCTGAGAAATCCTCTGCCTCCCAGGGCTTTGTAGGAAGGGGGGGGGGAAACAGACTTAATGCTATTCTGAGTATTTAGACACATTTACACATCCTCCATCTGCTTGGGAGGGAAAAAATTCAGATTCCAATAACAAAAATTGTACAGGTCTTCCTTGAGGCAACAGAAAATGCATGTGATAAGGGAATAGCCATGAAATGCAAAGGCGTATTTAGGTCTTAACGCGTATTGACTGGAGCTGCAAAGAAGATGTGAAGGGTGTGTGAAAAACCCCAAATAAAAGAGCTCGAGTAACATACAATATGGATAAGAAAATGTGCTTTAAAGGAAATGCAACTGTCACAAACGAATGTGGTGGGTGGAAAAGAAGGGGGGCCAAGGGAGGAGACGTGTATGACAAGAATGAAGATAAGTAAGTCTCTTACAAGCTTGGCTCAGGGAAACAATACTCTGCAATTATTGGTGTGTATTATATCATCCAAAATATAATCTAAAATGCAAGAATCCTGAATTAGATCTTCCTTCTACCCTGCCAACAATGAGGCAGATTTTCAGTCTTATATCAACTAAAACCCATAATCAGGGTGAAAGGTGATGAGGACAGCTGCCATACGCACTCCTGAGAGGAGGCTGGAGACCGCAAAACTTTGCAGTTCCCTGTCAGGCTGGTACAGCGCATGTTGTGCCAACAATCACATTCAGGGTAGACATTTGGTGGGAAGTGTAGGAAATGTGTGTTACCGCTCATGAAGACCTTCTGGGAGGAAGTATTGGATGAGTTTTGGGTTGGTTTACAGCCAATCTGGTGGACTTGTGCAGCACATTGTGAAATGTCACTTTTCTATTTAAACTCTGAAAGGGCATTAGTTTCACACGTTTACCAGTTGTCATTTTTCACTCTATTCTACAGCGCAAGCCCATCTGATTCATAGCGTATACCTGTGTGCTGGCTATATGTAACAATCCTTAAAATGGTACCCACCCAAGTGTTTAGGATTTTGAAGACATTTTTAAAGTTCCTCCTCTCCCTACCCTCTCTCCATTCACAGCATTTACGCCATAGGTCTGGAAGATGTAAGGAATGACCGCTCATGTGTTCCATCCTTATGGGGATGTGGATTTTTATGAGACTTTAGCAGTTGAGATTCATGTCATATCAGAGAAATTTCCATCAGTCCACCCCTTGGCTTGGTGAAACACAGCAGGGCCAGTACAGAAGGAATATTTTGGCCAACAACCAGCCTCCACAAACAAAGGCCATGCCTCACCTCCTCACATCATAGGTATCTCTCTGGAACTCCCTTGCTCATGACTCCCACTTGCTTTCTGCCATGCATCCTGCCAACACCAACAGCACAGCTCAGCCACTATCTAACCTTCAGCCCTGACATGCTGAGTGTTCTTGTTTCTTACACAGCTTATAAGGGACAAATTTAGGCACACATGTTCTAGTTCACTTGGCTTCTAAGAACTCTAGTAACTGGATACTGTCTACACTGACAGATTGGTACTACATTTCTCTCTGCTATTTGGGTGGAACTAAGAAATTTTCCTGACATTAAATGTATGTTTTCCGTGTAGGCATGGGGAGGGTTTTTTTTTGTTGTTGTTGTTTTGTTTTGTTTTTTAGTAGCACTCAATCACAAAACATTTATAGTATTCTTGATATGTACCAGCACTATAGTTTATAATTATAGCACTAGTTTATAATTATAAACTATTTCTGAGGAGCCAAGAGTATGTTAGGGAAGATGGATACAGGTGGTTATAATTCAAAGAAGATTGCTCTCAGGTCAACCGTAAGAGACAAAGCATTAATGGAGACAGCATAGAAAAGGGAGCCATGATTTCTGGCTGGGGTATCAGAGGAAGCTCTTGGGGACACCTATTTTGAGATAGACCTTGGGGGATAGATGGAATTTCAGGAGGAAAAACTGATAAGAATGTGTATCCAGGTGGAACATGTAGGCACCAGAATAGGCATGAAGACAGGATATATTTAGTTTACAACAACTGGGATAAATTTGCTGGAAACAGAGGATGCAAAGAGAAGAATTGGAGTAAGAAGGATAAGTTGGGAACATTTGTCTTGAAACATACTGAGTCAGAGAGTAACACTATCAAGACATGGAAGCTTAATTATTGGTGATTAAGATGTATGGTGGTTCTCAACTGAAGATGATTTTGTCCCCCAGGGACATTGCTCAACATCTGGATACACTATTGGTTGTCACAACCACATGAGAAAAGGGAGAAGAATCTAGTGGATAGAATCCATGATGCTGCTACAACAAAAAAAGCCTCCTACAACAAAGAATTATCTGTTCCCATATGTCAGTGGTGCTGAGGTTGAGGAAATGTGAAATGGAATAAAAGGGAAGTTGATGGCTTAAAGGGGAAACAAGAGTTAATGCACTATTGAAAGGGTCCAGCTGAGAGGAAGAAGGATCTCAACAAGATAGTGGCAGTAAAAATAGAAAAAGGGAGAAGGCTGAACCAAATATTTAGAGGTAGAATCAGGAAAAATTTGCCAATAAATTGCCTCTGGTGAGGAAGAAGAAAAGAATAAAAAGAGAATTCAAAACTTTAAACTGTTTTTTTTTGGGGGGTGGGGAGCATGTTTAGGAGCTTCACAGAAGTAAAGCAATCAGCAAGAACTATCTGGCAGGAGAAAGCAATATATCCTTCTGTTTTACAGAAATTTGGAACCATAAAAATCTGGGTTTAAATCCCCAGTTTTCCACTTACTAGTTGTATGATTTGCACAAGTTTTCTTAGTTCTCTGGGGTATTTTCACATTAGTAAAATAATAATAATACATTTCCCTCACAGATCACCATGAAAATAGAATCAGATCATGTCTGTAGAAAACATTGCCAAGTACATAGTTTTGCTATATAGAAGTAGCTATTTTTCTGCCACTGCTGATGTTGTTATTTGGCCAACATTAATGCCCCCAAAAGTGGAAGCCACCAGATTCAGTGATTTGGAAGACATTTTGACAGATAACTTGGGCTACATGAAAGTTCTACCCTGTTCTTAGACTGGAGGAACTACAAGGAAGTGATCTTTAGTGTTTTGTCTATGGCCTCAAGTATAACTCTTGGCAATGACAACTCTAACTGAAGAAATGAAGACCAGAGTTGTTGGAGAGACTTGAGACTCTGCTCGCATGACCTAATGATGAGACAAGACTGACCAAATGAATGTGTTGAGTACCTACTCTATATAAACACTGGGAGAAACAAAACACCCGGCTGCATTATTTGCATGATGAATACAAAGGAATAACAAATTAATCATAAATATCTTGTTATGGTCAATGAGAGGCAAAGATAGCACTTTAAATTACTTAAAAAGTAACTGGACTTGACTTTACTTTTTGAAAATCTAATGGACTCCAAAGTTTTGCTTCGGTATAGAAATGTTGCTGTGTCAAAATATATTGCTATATTAAAATTATTTGTTATTTGGAATATGTAATATATACTACTTTTTTGTCTTTCTGGTTGACTATTTTTATTTCTCAAGAAAAATATCTTCTCATTTGCTATTCTATCACACATACATATGTTTTCATGTGTTTGAGAGGAAGAGTACATCTTGCCAAAGGAAACTACTAGACCCACCCTTGAGAGTTTTATAGGTGCCCCATCACATTGACCTGTGAGTAGTGGAAATATTTTCAACAGATATAACAATTATGGTGACATGTGGACTTCTAAACATGTTTGGATTAGCTGGCTCTTTTTCAAACTCTGCATTTGTTGCCTTCATATTGACGTCTTCCTTCTGCCAACATTTTCCAAGATTTCATGCATTTATTGGTTGTATTATAGACTGCCTTTATAGTGATAGTTTTTTAGGTACTTCACAGAAAATGGATATTTAGTAAAAGAAAATAGAAGAGTTAACAAGCAAGGAAAAGACCTAAAGAAAAGAAATGGGGAAGGGCTGGGAGAAGGACATGCTATGTAGATGAAAAGGGAAACATAAGTAGGAGGGAAAACAGAGCTACGTGCTTGGGTGTAAGGTCCTGTTATCTCCAAAATGGACCAGGTGGTTTCTGAAGGTGTTGAGGATACTCCACAGATATTTTCAGTTCTTCTAAGAGCAGTGTTCCCTCTTTAATTTGATCATCTCTTAGTTATTGTGGGGTGTGTGTGTGTAACTTTAATTCTTTAAGGTTTAATTAGGTACCTTTGTGTTAGCATGTAGTTGGAAAGTTATGGCTCAAAGTAATAACTGAATTAGTAGGAGTTTTTTCATCTTTTTGCATTTACATAAAAATGTATAAACAAAATAAATACATTTTTCCCTGGTTAAAAATCCTTAGCCATGGAACTAACATTTGCCAAGGGAGACTTACTGAGAATGTGGAAAATGTTCAGCCAGCCCATTTCTTCCTAAAAATCTTCTGCAGAAGGTGACAAATTCTCTTTGTTACAAAACATCATTTTCTTTGCAATGCCTATGATGCCATTCAATAGTATGTTCAATATTGGCATATAATAGGATTTTCAATAAGTATTTTTGAACAAATAAATGAATCGGTTTAAAATTAAGCTTGTAAAATTGGTAAGGCGGGCATCTCCCAATATTTTAAACACCCCATGAAAAAAATTCTTTGTTGTACACTCACATATCTGAGAGTGTACATATGCATATATATGCACATTTATGCATAAGTATTCCTATAATTATATGCATGCACACACATATTCTGGACTTCTTTTGAAAGGTTTATGTGTGATGATACACTGTATATAAAGTGTGTCTTTATGTTGCTACCCATTCAAGGCATGTATATCAACTGTACATATGTTGTACCATATGGCATACCTTCAATGCCCATCTCTCAGCTTTATCCTGAGAGTCACTAAAGAAATGCCTCCTGAGATAAGACAGTCTTAAAATAGGTCAGAGACCTTAGGAGTCATTTTTTTTTTCAATGATAAATCACATCATAAGGAAAAAGCTGCAAGTGGGAAATACTCTTGCTAAATAAGCCAGCTTTCATAAGCAAAATTCAAGCTACTGAGACTTCTCTTGCTTGACATACTGCTTTCATAAATACCTTTCCTTACTTCAGTGGGTATGACCTAAGGATTGATAAATTTATATCTCTCAGAATCATAGAAGATGTAAATTTGAAGGGCCCACAGAGCCTGCATAATGTTAAGCAAATACATTGAGCAGATACCATATTTTGTCTTCAATATAAGTACATTTAGAGGAAAATGTATTTATAGATATATTAATATTATTCTAGTTCAGACTCCAAGAAAACCAAGTTAAAAAAAAAATGCTATGTGACCACTTAATAATTCATTTCTTTAATCTTTTAACATTATATATTTCTCAGTGACAATCTACTACAGTTTTTTGTTTCCTTCTATTTCTCAACCACCTTGCTATGTAGATATTCTTATTTTGATTTTATAGATGAATAGACTAAGAGATAATGAGGGACATTTAGTAATTTACCTAAGCTCACTCAGCTAGTAAAAGGCAGAGATGATGTTCAACAAATATTTTTAAATTTATAAATAAATGAAATAATAAAGTTGCTTGGGAAACATCTTCCGGTTTATCTGATTCTTAGGCCTAATGTCTACTGGGTACTAATAATTAATTGTACTGATAATTAATACTATAACCACCCTTTCAGATGCTAATTAGCAGAGAAGGGACTGCTAATTTGAAAAGCCCATTACAAATTTTAAGAGTCTGGCTTTTGATAGGCATTTAGCACATGTGACCTCATTAAGTATTAAAAACTGCCATACAAGAAAGAGACTCGATATCCCCAGGTTATACATGAGAAAAGTATACTCACTGAAGTTTACATTTTTGTCTAGGCTCACATAGCTGGTAAATGAATTGCATTTTTAAAAAAATGTCAAACTAATGGCTGTCTCATTCTTTTTTTTTTTATTTTTTATAAACATATAATATATTTTTAACCCCAGGGGTACAGGTCTGTGAATCGCCAGGTTTACACACTTCACAGTACTCACCATAGCACATAGCCTCCCCAATGTCCATAATCCCACCCCCCTTATCCCAAACCCCCTCCCCCCAGCAACCCTCAGTTTGTTTTGAGAGATTAAGAGTCACAATGGCTGTCTCATTCTAATAAGTTTTGTTATATCATTCATAAATATAAACAACTAAGGAGCATCAAACACTTAAGGAAACTTCTTCTGAAACAGAAGAGACCAAAACAAATAAATAAAACAAAGGAACTAAGAAGAAACACAGGCAAAGACAAAAAAATTTGATTAAAAATGTCTAATATGATATGTCATCTGTAAACATCAGGGATGTTTTTCATTGGAATCCTTGTTTGTACGATAGGTGTTATCCAAGGTTATACTCCTCTAGGGAGGTCCAAGCAAGGATCCAGGAAGCATACCTCCATTCAGTGTTACTGCCTGCTTTGTGCAAATCAGTTCCCTAAGCTCCCAGATCAAAGAACTTTACATCCTCTAGTAGTATTTCTTTGTATATTTGCATCCGTTACTTCATCACCTGTTGTAACTTCCATGCTGGTTGAAAGATAAAGTCCTAAAACTCTCTTCAAAAATAGAACTAAGGCATACGCTGAACATTCACTATGTGCCAGGCATTGAGCCAGGTGGTAAGGAAAAGGAGAAGCAAAATCCCTATCTCTGTTCTGGAGAAACACCCTTGAAACTGTTAGGGGTTTGTTTTATTTGTTTCGTTACTGTCAATTTTATTATAAAACTTCATGTTTCATAAAAGATAAATATTGAAATAAAAAAAAAACAAGGTGCTCAGCTGGGAAAGAGGAAGAGAAAAGGTAAGATGAATTATGGTGGTCCTGACTGGAAGGAATTTTGGAAAGGAAAATAATTTTGAACATAATTCACCAAAATTATTCCAAATATATTCCCATGAATGATACACATTTCAATGTTGAAAGGATCCATTGAGTCTCTAATACATTGATGAAAACAAAAAACAACAAAATGTTTTATCATATAATTTCTGAATATTGAAGAAAAAGAGAAGAATTCTAAGTTTGCCAGCAAGAATGAAATAAGTCACACCAATAAGACCAGGAATCAAAATAAAGTTGTATCTCTCAATGATAACTGGAAATTTCAAGAAAACGATAGGGTTAAAAATGCTGAGAGGAAAATTATTTCTAATATAGAATTCNATAGGGTTAAAAATGCTGAGAGGAAAATTATTTCTAATATAGAATTCTAAACCCAGTAAAGATAGCAAAGATGTGTGTGGGTATAAGAAAGACATTTGAGGAACCAATGCAATCGGAAAATTTACCTGCCATGCCCTTTTTCTAGGCAAGCTATGGAAAGGATGATATAAAGAAGGAAAAGAGGATTAAGGAAAGGAAGAATTCAGCCTAAGAGAGAGGGATGGGGAAATGTCAGGACAATGGCTCTCCAATAGGTGTGGAAAGAATCAAGTCTAGGTTGAAGCAAGAGGGCCAAAACATCTAGAAAGAATATCTCTGGGAAAACGAAAGGAACTCATAGATCACCTGATGTAAGAGCAAGGTCAGCAAACTATGGCTAGAGCTAAATCCTGCCCCCTGCTTATTTTTGTAAATAAAGGTCCTTTCCCATACTCAGGCTCATGCATTTATATTGCTGCAATGTCAGAGTCAAGTAGTTCCAATATGGACCATATAGTCCACAAAGTCAAAACTGTTTACTGTCTGGCCTTTTACAGAAAAAAATATTCTCTGGCCTTGTATTAGATTTTTGAAAGATGATTCACACTCTTGGGATGTACTAACGCTAGATATTTGAAAAAACAAAACCCAAACCAAACAAAACCCAGGACAATTATTAACACTAGAAAATAAAATGTTAAACAAGAAAGTTACTAGCTTTGGGTGTTATTGAAAATTGTGGCGTATTTGTCATGAAAAGATGGTATCAAAAGTTGATAGTGAGGTAGTAAAAAAGGTGTAGATGTGTCTTGGGGGTGGATATGTAAGGACACTGAAGACACTGAAGTCCTTATGTCCCACAGTAGGAGGTTGAACAATACCTAAAGCAGCAAAAACAAACAAACAAACAAAAACAAAAAACCCAGTAGGGATACTATGTAGCAATATGCAGGTAGATTTCAGGAGCAAATACTGAAAGTGGTTGCTTCTAGAAAACAAGACTCAAGGGTGAGTAGGTAAGGTGACCGCTGTTTTGCAGTCTTATTTATGTAAATCATGCACATATACAACTTTGCTAAAAATACAAATTAAATTAGAAGTCTGGCAAATGGCATTAAAGAATCATGAAAATGCACCAAACCTGGATAGTGGTGAATTATTTGGATCTTGGTATGAGGCACTGCGCTTTTGCAAACATCTGTATTTGAAGGGCTCCTCTCATAGAAAGAAAACAAAGGACAGAAAGCATTGCTGAGGGCTTTAGGTGTGGATGAAATGACACAGTTAAGCTGAAGAATCCCCAGGTTGACAGCATTCAATCCAAGGCAACTTCCGCTGTACACATGTTCTAACATATGGTAAATTTTCAATCTCTCATCTCTCTATTAGTTTTCATCCTCAGAGTCACTGAGGGACCATTTTGCAGAAGGAGAATCTACTAAAATGGATCAGGGACTTGGTGGCAAGGAATCAATCCATTTTTTTTTTTTTAACATGGAGAAAGCATATGATTCAGTATTCTGTAAACAGAACAAACACAGTTCCCATACCCTTTGAATATATGAGACAATTATTTAAGTAACTTGTCACTTTTTATATTTTAAGAATATTGCATCTGTATTTTTATCTGTATCTTTCTATATTTTTGGTTTATGCAGCCAATATTCTTGATCAGAGAACAAGGTCACTCATTTTAGTTTATGTGGTTTTAAAAAATAAAAGTGGCTACATTATAGCATAAATACATTAGTCTCATCACAAGTGAAAATGAGGCACCATCATATGCCAGGTTTGTGATTTTTCACAAAGAGCCAGGTCATGAGGAAATTAGCTGTGAGTAGCTGCGAATCATTCTGTGTGAACAATTTACATTTGGAAATGTGTGTGTAAACCTGCATGTATGTATATACACATAAGTATACACATGTGTGAACATACTTACAGACACACATAAATAGTCAGTGTGTGTGAGACTCTAGGAACAAGATGTGAATAAATGGCTTCTTTTACTATAAGATGAGGCCATCCTTAGTATTTCTATAAGAAAAAAATTTAAGCAATAAATCAGTGGGCAGAAAAAACATTACAAGTGAGACTGGCTTTCCTTTTTTAAACCCCACATGAAGCTGGTCTAGGGCTGTGAGCTTCCAGAATAGAAAGAGTCTATACTGGTGTCCCCAGAGGGCATTCAAGAGGTCAGAACAATAACTGGCTTTTCATGTGTGTTGTGCCTGGACTTTGTTACTCTGGTAAAATGTCTTTGTAGCCCAACAAACTCTGGCAGTTTATCTTAAAATCTGTGGAGTGGACCGCAATGCTGTTGACCAGAGTGAATGCTCATCCTGCTTTTATCTTGTTTCACACTTCTCAAGGGCTCGTCCAAGCATTGATTTCCAAGGACGATTTGCTACAGGTTAGCTTTTTTTCTTTTTTCTCCTTTGAAGGAGTGAACCAAAAGAGAGCCCGTGTATTATATCCTGCACCCACGTCCCCAGTTTGGAGAGGGAGAGCCACCCATAAACTGGGGCACTGGTTGTCCGCTTTGAGAAACTGCGTGTGTCTCCTGCATGTGCATATGGATGGCAAATTCTGAGGCATTCTCTGCCTTTTCGACTCACAGTCGATGGCAGGGAAGACTTGTGTGTGTGTGTCTAGCAAAAATTCCTCTGCGTGGTTTGCTGTCATTGTTTCAGTGCTAAAGCGAAGTAAATGTGTCACCTAGTCACTGCTTGCGTAAGGGAGTCATGAACTCAAAGAGCCTGGCAGTGAACAGTCAGGCAGGATTGCGATTTTGCCTTGTCATAGGGACTCATTCAAAAGTGGGAGGAATGTATTTGCCAATACAATGTGCACCTTCGAATACCCATTGTTGACCTAAACTTCGTAGGTCTATGCTCAATGGAGGGCATAAAAAAGACATTTACAGAGCTCATTGAAAACTGGCTTTAGGCAGCTTTTGCCACAGCAAAAGCAGCATATTAATCACATCGGTGATCACAATGCCTTCTGCACAGGGACAGTGGATGTGTTTGACTGAACTCCAGGGTAAATAGCAGAAAATATTAAGCTTGCTGGGGACTTAGCTTCAAGGCTGTTCCCTCCTCCAGTGTAGGAGTTTCTGAATCCTACCTGAAGCTCTGTTTACCTGGAGTACATAATTGAAATTGCAGTTCAATAACTTGTTGATTCAATCAAGTGACAGACTTGATATTCTAATCAACTAATTATGTATTAGGTATTCATAGTGTCTGAGAATGGGTGAGTATGTAGTAGCTCAAAACAGATCTCCATTCTAACGTTTTAAGTCCTTTGTACCTTGTAGCAATCAGGACATCAAAGCAATTACTGAAATAGTGGTGTGTCCACACAAGGCAGGTGTTCTATTTTAACGAGATATGTATCTTTTAAATTTGGAAATTTAGGAGAGCAGCAAAAGGACACATGGAGAATTAAGCCCTCCTTACGAATGACCTACATACACTTTACTAATAGGAAACTTAGATGTAAATATTTGCCATCAATTCCAATTACACGCAATGTGGTTCATGTTAATTATGCATCCTCCATGTGAGGGAGTCGGAGAAGACTAATGAAGCCAGGGTGATAAGAGAATGTGTGGTCCTGGGGCCCATCCCAGCGTGGTCTGAACCCACCTCTTGAAACACCCCAGCTCTTGATGGCTCTGCGTTTGACCACCTTATCCGCTTCTGCATCACCCTCTAGACAATGCTGCACAGTGCCACTGCCATTGGCAAAGTTCCTAAGGAGCTTACCCCCTCTGTCAGCAACTGCTCAGAGCAAAGAACTTTCTGCCTCGTTTGTACGGCATTTCTGCTGCAGTCACTAGTTTTATTCCTGAGAATCCATATAAAATAGAGCAAAGGAAAAGTGGCTTATGAATACCTTCACATGCCTTGTATTTTTGCTGCTGTGGGAATAAAATCATTTTGTGTGTGTGTGTGTGTGTGTGTGTGTGTGTGTGTGTGTGCGTGTGTGTGCGTGCGTGTGTGTGTGTGTGTGGTATTGGCGGACTCTGGGCTGTTACACGTGCTCGTTAGGTCATTGGTGAATGAGTGAGTGAATGAATGTTTCTTAGTAGATGATTCACTTTTTCTTTTACTATTCAGATACCTCCTTTGGCTTCTAAGGTTGAAACAAAAGGCGTCATCGTGGGGCTGCCTGTTTCTTTTAGGCCTCTAATCTTCATATAGCCCATGATGACTTCTTTTTGTTTATGTAAACATTGTGCTGGATAATTTGAAGGGTATGAGGAAATAGTCTAAACTGTGACCTTGTCAGCATTCAGGATATTTAAAATGTGTCAGAAAAGCAAATCTTACATGATAAAGTAATGAAAACAAAGCCGGAGGCATAATACCTCAAAATTTCAACTATATTACAAGGCTATAGCAATTAAAACAGTATGGTGGTAGCATAAAAACAGGCACATACATCGGTGGAACCAAAATGAGAGCCCAGATATAAACCTGTGCACACATGGTCAGCTAATCATTGACAAGAGTGTCAGGATCGTAGAATAGGGAAAGGAGAGTCTCTTTAATAAGTGGTGTTGGGAAAACTGAACATTTGCTGAGAGTAGATCATAAGTGTTCTCACAACCAAAAAAGGAGAGAAAAAATAACTATGTGAGGTGTGAAGGATATATGAATTAACTTGAATGTGGTCATCATTTCATAATGTACGCTTTATATACATACCAATTTTATTTGTCAGTTACTCCTCAGTAAATCTGAACAAAAGTACTGAGGAACAGGGCCCTGGCAGACACTGGAATAGAAGTCAAAGTACAATCAGTGAGATTGGGTACTTTAGGGGAAGTCACATGACATCTAAGTAGAGTATTGATGTATAGGCAGGATTCAAATAAGCAGGCAGGAGATAAAAAAGCTTGTCAAGGTGAGAAACAGCATAGAAATGCCTGCCAAAGGAATAGTATTGCTCACCAACTCTTGCAAAGACTTCTCTGACCTCCTCCCATTCCAAGTACCTTGCCTTCCAAGTTGGATGAGATTCCTGGGGAAGTTGGATGAGATTTCCAGAACTTTCTGTAAATGCTTCTATGATAACATTTACGTACCATATTCTCTTTGTTGTCTTAAGTTCTTCACCTTTGTGTGCCCAGTACCTGCCTTGGTATCCAGCATAACGTTGGTAGTCAATATACTTTACGATGGGATGAAAAGAAGATTGAGTAATAATGCATGGGAGGTCAAAACTAAAGGGCTTATAATGAGATAAAAGTTTAGAGATTAAACTTCATGAATTCAAAGCTTACCATAATTTCTCATTTGGACAGAATAAAACAGAAAGTCTATAATATTGACTGTAAGGATGAATATATGATAGCAATATAGCCTCCTTCTCTAAAGTTGCTACCTGTCATTCTACATAGTACTCTCTCCATTCCCAACACAATGGCCTTCCAGATGTCTCTTGAACTCACTAGTCATCCTCCCTACCTGGGGCTTTTAGAATTCATAATTCTGGGGCTCCTGGGTCTCTCAGTCAGTTGAGCAGCTGCCTTTGGGCCAGGTCATGATCTCAGGGTCTTGAGATCGAGTCCCAATGTGGTCGGACTTCCTGCTTAGTGGGGTGTCTTCTTCTCCCTCTCCCTCTGCCTCTGCCCCCTCCGCCACTGCTCATTTTCTCTCTCTCTCTCAAATAAATAAATGAAATCTTTAAAAAATTTTAAAAAATGGAATTCTTAACCCTTTGCCTAGAATGCTGTTCTTTGTTATTGGCATGGTTTGCAGCTTTATTTCATTCAGTATTGCTCAAGCAACCGCTTATTAGAGGGTCCTTTTCTGACCACCCTATCTGAAATAGCTTCTGCTGATCACCCTGTTCTTTTGCCATGTTTTTTGTTTTTCCCTAGTTTTTCTATTTATTGTCTGTCTTCTCTCCCTAAAATGTAACTTGTATGACAGCAGACTTAATGCCTAGCACATCGTAGGCACTCAGTAAATATTTCTTAAGTGAATAAATGAAAGAAAAATAAAGAAGCAGGGCTAGATATGATACGAGAGCATCGTCATGAAAGCATGAAGTTTTGAGAACATCTTCATGAAAAGTGGTGGTTTATAAAGTTCTATCTTGCAGTGGCATACAGAGTGGTTGGAATGGGAGGCCCTAAAAAGCAGTATGGCTAATTAGGAGCCTTAAATCAAAGGAAAGACAAATACTACACAGTATCACTTACATGTGGAATCTTTTAAAAGAGAGAGAGAGAGAGAAAAAAAAAAAAAAAGCCAAACTCACAGAAACACAAAATAGTAAGATGGTTGCTGGGGACTGGGGGTCAGGGAAAAAGGGAGATGTAAGTCAAAGGGTGCTAAATTTCATTTATAAGATGAATAACTTTTGAGCCTCTAGCAGGGCCTGGCCTGGCAGGGAAGCTTTGGAGCAGAAGGGGAGTGTTTGGTCCACTCAGGTAGGTGACAACTAGTAGGTCTGATCCCCTTGGCATTTTGGATATACACCCTATCAATCTTTTTCCTACTAAACAGGTTGGGGACCTTTCAACAGTCCCAATTATCAGAAGGTAGTCCCCTCTTCTCCAATGTCTTTATGTGCCATAGAGCTACAGAATTGTTCCATTAAATGCCTATCCCCAAGCATGAAATTTGCATGCAGAAAGCACTTAGCTCATTTGGAAGGAACTCTGAGGGCTAGAGTGGGCACTTAGCAAGTTAGGCAATCATGAGGTTAAAGAATTATGTTCAGTTGCAGTAGGCAGATTTGAGTGCACTTCTGGAAAATAATTTAAATCTTCCCTCTCACACTAAGATGTACACTCCTCAAACCTTGTTTCTAGCAATCAGTCTCAGATCTGAGATTCCCTGGATGATAATAAGCCCAAGAATCTAACAGGTAGTCAGAGGATGTGGAAAGAGGCTCTGGAAAGTCCTTTTATTTTAGGTACCTTAAGCTAGCTCAACTCACAGCCCCTTTGACCACTGAGCCTGAAGAGAGATTTTGAGTCTCTTGTACAGTAATTCCAGTTTGGCCCTTATAAAATACTTTGTTTTAAGCCAGCTTGAAAGCAGTACAGGGCAAGTAGATTACGCATTTACTATCTGTACCTCACTGAATTTTCTTTTAAAAAGAGTCCTGGTTTGGCCTTCTGTGGGGTGTTTCTTTTTTCATAAATAAAAGACACAAGGAAAGAAATGTGACTACCTGACAATGTGAAAAGCACCCCAAGTGGATTCTGCTGAAGAGCTAGAAATGACAGGTGAACACTGTGTCTTAAAGTCACCCCAGGGGATTCTCTCTCTGATGTGAAGGAAACAGCAGGGTCCATCCTTTCTGATTTAGTCTTTGACAGGCTGCTTTTCTGACAGTGGCTGCAATGTACTAAGTGCTGGATTGGGAAAAGGATAACGGCTGAAGGGCGCCAGTTGCCAATTGTGGGGAAAGAAGGGGGTCCAGGGAGCTACTGAGATGAAATATGGAAGAGGTTGAAGCTGGAAAAAAACCTCTCAAAAAGCAGTCTTGTATTTAACTTTGCCAATGTCAGAACCTTTACTTTGATGGTAATGTTTTTGGAATAAATGGAGAGACTGAATTATAATGCATCTCTTCGTAGATGTAGTTTAGTTAATGACTAACACTCTTACGGATATAAACTTAGGAGATTTAACAATGGGAGCTAATATGCCTTTAGAAGGTTGACAAACAATAAAAGCAATTATTTACCGCATGACGTGTGTGTGTGTGTGTGTGTGTGTGTGTGTGTGTGTGTGTGTTAACTATTTAATTCTGTCTGTGGAGAAATAAGAAGATAAGAATCAAGATTCTTCTCCAAATGGTCAGGGAATATATCATAGCTCATACCAAGAAAATGTAGGAATGGAATTTTCCGCAGTTGTCAGAAACACATATACACAGACTACTTACTTCAACCACAAAAATTTTCAGAACAGAAATATAGACATCAGAGTTGCAACGGAATGATAGCTATAATTCTAATTTGTATCTAATATCTTTTTAAGGGCAGTCTAGAGAGAGCAAATGAATAGATTTGCACCCTTGAGTGTAGTAGTTCAACACTTTGAGACACTGCTCTGGTTCCATTTCTTTTTATAGATTTAAGACATTTTTTCCCCCTCCAAACTACTTACTTTGATACTGTGAATGAATTTATTTACCCTAGAGTGCACAGTTTATTCTTAGAAAACAGTGTGCTTAGGTTTCTTCAACATAGCTATTAGCTAACTATTTTACTGGATATATCAGGGTTTTTTACCCCATAGTTTTCCTTCAAATGGGAATCAGTGAACTAGATGATATATTTAAGTGCACAGCCAACAGATGGTCAGGCTGAGATGAGAACATATGGTTGAATATATTGTTTGGTTCAATCTTCCATTGGCACAGAAGGCATATCCATCTTAATATTCCCCTTTAGCACCTGGGTAAAGAGGGTAAAAGATTTCCCTTGATTCTAGGAAATTTCTATGGTCATCGTTGAAAGAACTTAACTATTTCACATCCAAAAAGTAGATTTGAGTTGGGCATTTTAAAAAAACAACCACAAAGAAAGCCTAGTATAAAGGCTTTTTTTCCTTCTTTTAAAAATCAACTTACTGATTTAGACTTTACATATAATAAAATTCACTAATTTTAGATATTTCAATGACTTTTGACAAGTGAGTAGTCATATAACCACCACTAAAATCAAAATATGAAATAGTACTATTATCCCAAATTCTCTTATTCCCCTTTCCAGTCAATTCCTTCTCGTTACTTTAGCCCCTGTCAACCTGTGAAGTGTTTTCTGTCATTATGGTTTTGTCTTTTTTAGAATTTTATGTAAATAGATACTATACCATATGCAGTCTTTTGAATCTGGCATCTTTCACAAAACAAAAT
>NW_019154529.1:0-18719 GCF_002288905.1 Enhydra lutris kenyoni | reverse complement strand
TTTTCATGTGTCTGTTGGCCATCTGGATGTCTTTTTTTTTTTTTTTTTAAACATTTTATTCATTTATTTGACAGAGAGAGATCACAAATAGGCAGAGAGGCAGGCAGAGAGAGAGGAGGAAGCAGGCTCTCCACGGAGCAGAGAGCCCGATGCGGGGGCTCAATCCCAGGACTTTGGGATCATGACCTGAGCCGAAGGCAGAGGCTTTAACCTACTGAGCCACCCAGGCGTCCCCTGGATGTCTTCTTTACAGAAATGTCTGTTCATCTTCTCTGCCCATTTCTTGATTGGATTATTTGTTCTTTGGGTGTTGAGTTTGCTAAGCTCTTTATAGATTTTGGACACTAGCCCTTTATCTGATACATCGTTTGCAAATATCTTCTCCCATTCTGTCAGTTGTCTTTTAGTTTTGTTAACTGTTTCCTTTGCTGTCCAAAAGCTTTTGATCTTGATGAAGTCCCAATCATTCATTTTTGCCCTTTCTTCCCTTGCCTTTGGTGATGTTTCTAGGAAGAAGTTGCTGTAGCTGAGGTCGAAGAGGTTGCTGCCTGTGTTCTCCTCTAGGATTTTGATGAATTCCTTTCTCACATGGAGGTCCTTCATCCATTTGGAGTCTATTTTCATGTGTGGTGTAAGGAAATGGTCCAATTTCATTCTTCTACATGTGGCTGTCCAATTTTCCCAACACCATTTATTGAAGAGGCTGTCTTTTTGGAAATGCTTTTCTATGTGTTTGTTTTATTTCAAATAAAACTCTTTAACAATTTCTATTTGTTTTAATAATTAGTAAAACACAAATAGAATTATAACTGATATAAGAATATCAAACAAAATCTCCACAGAATAAGAAATTTGTCTATGCAATTTACTCTTATGCAAAGTGATTATATGTAATATATTTTTAATGCAATGAAATTATGAAATATAGACTCTGGGATTAAAATCGAGCCTGGTTTGTTATTAAATATTCAGTGATGTTTATGCTCTAGAGCTCAAGGAAATCCTTTTCCTCGTCATATTCTTATGTTTTTCAATTTTCACAAAATCCATTACCTCTTCTTGAGTCCCTCAGTCTCTGTGTGACATTCTGAAATCAAAAGGAGGGAGGGAGAAAGAGAACTTAAAACAGGCACAGGTGTGAATTCTGCTTAAATTATATTAACATTCCATTGCTATCAATTAGAATCTCCTGAGGAGAGTAAACTAATCTAGAGTATGAGTGTAGTTGAATTAAAACACGAGAATTTTCACATGTGCAGACCTCCACATACACACAGTGGGCTCCCTTTCAAGGGAGCTCAACGAATGAGAACGTATGTTAAAAAATGCCACAACACTTCTAGTGATTGACATTCTCTTAGGACAAGAGTGTTGGATCTAATCTCTCTAAATCTAAATGTATGGTTGCTACAGTAAAACCCATGGCACATAGGTCTATGCGATACTTGTCTTGCCTTGTGATAATTTGAGTTATAGTTCAGATATCAGAATATCTGATCAGAATAATAACAGCATTTACTCAAGTTTAAGATTCTAGGGACTCTTCTAAATGCTTCAAATAGATTACAGCAGTTCTCCCTTATCTGGCAGAACAGGTTCCAAAACCCAGAGTGGATGCCTTAAATGAGAAACCCACATTGACTGTTTTTTTCTATACATACATCTCTATGACAAAGTTTAACTTACAAATCGGGCACAGTAAGAGATGAGCAACAGTAACTAATAATAAAATAAAACCATTATAACAACATACTGTAATAAAGTTATGTGGATGCAGTTTCTCTCTCTCAAAATTTCTTATTTTACTGACTCCCCCTCCCTGCGAGGACGGGAGATGATAACAAGCCCTTGAAATGAACTGAAGTGAACCGTGCGACACAGGCATATGTGAAGCACCAGGGTTAGGCTCCTGAAGGAGGGTCATCTACTTCCAGACCAGGGTACCTTGGGAGTAACTGAAACTGCGGATGAGGCAGGGACTACTGTAGATACTTAACAAGCATTTATGGTAGTGGTTCTCAACTTCCCTTAACCCACGCTTCCCTCTCCTCTTTAAGTAGGCTACACACCCAGCATGGAGCCCAACGTGGGGCTTGAACTCTTGACCTGGAGATCAAGACCTGCACTGAGATCAAGAGTCAGAGGCTTAACCACCTGATCCACCCAGGCGCCCCAACCAAGCCCCTTTTAGTAAGTACTAAATCATCACTCTCTTCTCTTCCCATCCTCTTTTACTCTCAGACACACACCGGTTCTGACATGACATTTCACCTAGCACCTTTCCGCCTTCTACATTTTACTCCCATCAGCCATGGCCCTCTGTTGCAAATCCAGCCCGTGAAATTAACTTCTACATATCCCATCCACAGAACATTTTTAAATCATCTGAGATTTGTATCATGAAAATATTAGGTATTTTCGTTTTCCAAATATAAAACTGTAAGATTGAATATTTTCCCTCTTGTCACCACAGCTTTGATATTTTAATATATAGCCCATTCCCTCTTTCACTCTTGAAAATTTTTGATTTAAGGAATCTCGTATTTACTCAATGTCTATGTATTGGTCCTGTTTTTGTGCTTTATATGCTATTTCTTTAAATTCCACAGCATTACTTCAAGGCAAATTTATAATTTTCTATTAAAGATGGGTTATTTAAGACTCAGAGGTACAACAACTCACTTCAACAGTAACAAGAGCCAGGCCAAGCATTTGAAATCTAGTGTGGCAGAGACAAGTCTACCCGCTCACCGTCCATTTCATTTTCTGACAGTACATTTCCCAGGCACTCTTACAACTCAGTGGAAGGTTCTAAGCTCTGGTCAGTTCACTGTGGACAAATGTTATAGGATGGGCTTTAGAGAATGTTCTTCAATCTTTTATGTTCTCTCCCTCTCCTACTGCGCACCCAGATACAGGAGTCTCCAAATACAGGAGACTTATGGCGACATAAGGGAAGAAGCCAAAACAGTTGAATTTCTGCTTATAGAAGGGGAGCATTGTAGAGTCATCCAGGGACAAGATCACGACTTCATTTAAATAGAAGTGATCCTTCATTATGTTGTCATTAATGGTTTGTAGTTATTTGTTTCCATAGTTATCATGACGTCTCCTAATTAACAGACTTGGCCAGTTATCAGCTTATTGCCGCTGTGTTCCAAATCCACGCTCTTTTCCTGGCATTTTGATTCTACAGCTGGACACTACAAAGATTTCTCCTTTGCCAGCAGGCACAGTGTAATGGCTTTGCCAGTGCAGGGTGCTAGAGGAATACTGTAGGAAGGAGGGGACTGTTTTCCTAGAATCGATGCTGCCAGAGGTCACCCTCCTACCAGCAGACAGGTTTCTTGCCAGAGGCCCTGACAGTGACAGAGATCTACCAATGAGTTTCAGCAGCACACCATCAAGCAACTTCCCAGAAAGTGGTTCTCTGCTCATCAGCCAAGGCAGGAGGCACCCAAGTGAACTCCTCCACCATCCAATGGGGCTCAGCAATACCTTCCATAATGAAGTCTGAATGTCAGCCTCGGGCAAGAGGTGGGAAGTGGGCAGGCTCTGCCAAGCATTTTCCTTCTTTGGATGCTCTCCTTCAGCCACAGAAGTGGTGGTTTTTCCCTACACCTGCTATTCCTGTAGAGTTCCTTCTAACTCTCTTCATAATTAATTTGCTTTTACTAGTTAACAATTCCTTATATTAAATGTTCCCTACTCACTGTATAATGTCTGTTTCCCTACTGAAACTTAACTGATACATACATGAAATGTACTTCTTAAGAAATGGTGCCAGCTAAACCTATAGTCACATAAATTATGGTCCCATGGAAGCATATTGAAAATAAAGTCTTTTGAGTAAGCTAGTCTTGAGTTTGAGGACTGGCTCTGTCACTTGCTAGCTGTGTGACCTTTGGAGACTCTCTAAATATCTCTCTGATTTGGAGTCTCTAAATATCTCTGTTGCTATGGAGATTAGGTAGTGTATGCACATCTTTGGCACGAAGTAGGTACCAGATAAATGGTATTTCAAATAATAATTCACTATGAGAGTTTTTCAGTACCTGTGATTGAGCATTATTTCCGTCTCTTATTTTCAAGTGACTGTGTCCCCCCCCAGTCTCACTGTAGATCTTTGTGTACTTATATCTAAATAAAGCATTTCTAAATGTAGCTTAAGTTTTGTTCTCTCACTTCATTTCTTTTGCCAAAGATTATAGTTTAATATCACTTCCCTTAAAATTAATCAGTATTGGGGTGCCTGGGTGGCTCAGTGGGTTAAAGCCTCGGCTCAGGTCATGATCCCAGGGTCCTGGGATAGACCCCCGCATCGAGCCTGCTTCCCACCTCCGCTGCCTGCCTCTCTGCCTACTTGTGATCTCTGTCTGTCAAATAAATAAATAAAATCTTTTTAAAAAATTAATCAGTATTTAAGGAGTTTATCAAATTCTTTCTTATGCTTCTTTTGGTAGATTCTATGACCCCACATTAACATTTTCACAAGTTTTTTATTTCCCATCCTTCTTTGATCCCACTCAGTATTCTCTCTCTTTCTCTGAAAAAGAGATTCCCAGATCATACTTCATGGACTTTTAAGAATAACTACGTCCTGATTTTCACAGGCAAACACCATCTGGTTAAAGCATTTTTTAAATTAATTTTTAAATGTTAATTTAAATACAACATGTGCTATGATGCATCCATTAAAACTTCCTCTACAGTAATTTCACAATGTCATCTAGTCCCCAAAAGTATTTATGTGCTATATTTTTATTCTGTAAATGACTTGTCACTATTTATCTATTTATTTTGGGGATACTGACTGTTTAGTTATTATTAGCATAAAGCACCTGTTCTTCCCTCAACTATGTCTTTACATATTTCCCTACTAGAGGAATATTTGAAGTAAAGCTTCCAATGCCTATGAAAGTCTTCCATTTAAGTGGTAGCTGTTGTTGTAAATAAACATTATGGTCAAGAACATGGACTGGGACGACCATGTATAGACACATTGGGTACAAGACACATTGTCTGTGTACAGACACATTGGTACAAGTCTTAATTCCCTTTTTTTATTCAAATATAATTAACTTAGAGTGTTATATTAATTTCAGGTACACAGTATGATTTAACAATTCTGTACATTTCTCAGTACTTACATAATGATAAGTAAACTCTTAATGTCCTCTATCTATTTTACCCATCCCCCACCCACCTCCACTCTGGCAACCACTACTTTGTTCTCTGGGTTTAAGAGTCTGGTTTATTTATTTGTTTGTCTCCTTTCTTCCTCTCCTTGTTCATTTATTTTGTTCATTAAATCCACATACCGGTGAGATCATATGGTATTTATCTTTCTCTGACTGACATATTTCACTTAGAATTATACTCTCTAATTCCATCGCTGTCATTGCAAATGGCAAGATTTCATTCTTTTTGTGGCTGAATATATTCCATTGTGTGTGTGTGTGTGTGTGTGTGTGTGTGTGTATACATACATATATATATATATATATATATGTATGTACATATATTGCATCTTCTTTACCCATACATCTACTGATGGACAGTTGAGTTGCTTCCATAATTCGTCTATTATAAGTAATGCTGCAATAAACATAGAAGTGCACGTTATCTTTTTATATTAGTGTTTTCATTTTCTTTGGGTAAATACCCAGTAGTGAAGTTACTAGAATCAAGTGATAATTCTTTTTTTAATTTTTTGAGGAAACTCCACATTGTTCTCCACAGTGCTGTGCCAGTTTGCATTTCTACCAATAGTGCTCAAGGATACCTTGTTCTCTACGACCTTGCCAACACTTGTTTCTTGTGTTTTTTGAATTTATCCACTCTGAGAGGTGTAAAGTGACATATTGTTGTGGTTTTAATTTGCATTTCCCTGATAATTAGTGATGAATAGCCAAACCAATCTTTTTTTTTTTAAAGATTTTATTTATTTACTTGACAGAGAGCGATCACAAGTAGGCAGAGTAGCAGGCAGAGAGAGAGAGGGAAGCAGGCTCCCCACCAAGCAGAAAGCCCGACGCAGGACCCGATCCCAGGACCCGAGACCACGACCCGAACCGAAGGCAGTGGCCCAACCCACTGAGCCACCCATCTTAAGAAAGAAAAACAAAGCTGGAGGTATCACAATCCCAGCTTTCAAGATATACTACAAAGCTATAGTAATCAAAACAATATAATATTGCTACAAAAATAGACACAGAGATCAATGGAACAGAATAGAGAGTCCATAAATAAATCCATAATTACATGGTCAATGAATCTACAACAAAGGAAGCAAAAAATATACAATGGAAAAAAGTCTCTTCAACAAATGATGTTGGGAAAACTGGACAGCTATATACAAAAGAAAGAAACTGGACCACTGTCTTACACCATACACAAAAATAAACTCAAAATAGATTAAAGACCTAAATGCGAGACCTGAAACCATACAATTCCTAGAAGGAAACATAGGTAGTAATTTCTTTGTCTTCAGCCATAGAAACATTTTTCTAAATTTGTTTCCTCTGGGAAATAAGAGAAAAATTAAACTATTGGAACTATATCAAAACAAAAAGCTTTTGCACAATGAAGGTAGCCATCAACAAAACAAAAAGGCAGCCTACTGAATGGGAAAAGATACTTGCAAATGATATATCCAATAAAGGGTTAATATTCAAAACATATAAAGAACTTATATAACTGAACACACAAAACCACACAAATAATCCAAATTTTAAAATGGCAAAGAACCTGAAGGGACATTTTTCTAAAGAAGGGACATTTTTCTAAAGAAGGCACACAGATGGCCAACAGACACATAAAAGATGCTCAACATCACTAGCTCCACTTTTAATGACCATGTGGGCATATTAGTTGGGGGTGCCTGAGTTACAAGTGGCAGAAAATCAACTCAGTCTGCCCTGAACAGAGGAAAAAAAGAAAACCAAAGAGGAATTTATTGCATCACACACTTTAAAGGTTAAGTCAGGCTTCAGACACAGCTGGGCTAAGGGACTCTGATCAGGTTTTCATTTGTTCCTGCTCTCCTTTCTCTCCTTCTTAACTCTTCATCCATATTGGCATGTGCTTACTGAACTGTCACATCCTGTGGTGTGAGCAAATTGTGATTATTTCCCATGGCCCCCTTTCTTAAAGCTCTGGAGGGGAAGGCACAAGAGAGCTTCTACTGGTTTAGTAGAATCACCAGCACAACCCTAGATCTGTTACTTTAGCCAGGAAGAATGAGGTGCAGGTGCTCTGATTAGCCTACTGTGGCCAAAAGGGCAGATACACTGACTAAAAGTTCCATCTAGAATCATATGATATATGTGACCATTGTTCTCTATCATCCTGTTTTCTGACCCATAAACCGTGAAATCACCTGCTGCCCCATAGGGAGATCATGTTGATGAAATGGCATTTTGTTTGGGAAAGATACAAGACTTGAGCAATAAATATTAACATTTATTATAATAATAAGATAAAAATGAAGAATATCATGTAGTAGAGACAGGAAATGACCTTTTTTCTTTTCTTTTCTTTTTTTCTTTTTTTTTTTTTGATCCATAACTGTATCTTTTGCCTGTCTTGTTAACTCTTACCCATCTCCCCGAAGAAATAGCAAAACTTAAAAAGCAGGGACCCATGACTTTTAGTTCTCATGTTTCCATGACAACAACCATCACAGAGAAAGGAAAGACACTAACATATAGTAAGCACTATGCATTTTAGTAGAGACCTTGACATGGGATCCACTTAAACTCACCAAATGCAGCAACTTGTTCAGAGCAGTCGTCACTTGATAGCTGTTTGATTTAAGGAGCTCAGGGAATGCAAATTGACTGATGTTATACATTTGGTATAAAGTAACTTCTTAACAGTGCAGTCCAAGAAGAAAACAGAATACAGTGTATTGTATTACAAGCAATAGAATGCTTTGATATTTCACATTTGAAAAAAAAAAAAACTTTCATAAGCTTTCTTTAAGTCCTTTTGTAAGAACATTTTGTTCTTTTTTTTTTTTTAAAGATTTTATTTATTTATTTGACAGACAGAGATCACAAGCAGGCAGAGAGAGAGGAGGAAGCAGGCTCCCTGCTGAGCAGAGAGCCCGATGTGGGGCTCGATCCCAAGACCCTGGGATCATGACCTGAGCTGAAGGCAGCGGCTTAACCCACTGAGCCACCCAGGCGCCCAGAACATTTTGTTCTAATAAAAAGCATCATCTGGGCCAGTTGGCAGTTTGAATTCCAGAGTCTTGTGCCTACCATTAATTACAGTTTCAATAAGTACATTGCACTTAGGAATATTCTAGAGCCTGCGCCTGGGGATTAATATTCTGAAAATCAATACAATTGAACAAAATAAGTTGGTTTGTTGAAACGAAATTTTCAGACTCATCAAGTGTGATGGTGTGTATAAACTTCTCAGACATATTTTGCCCCCCTCTTTGACAGTTACGTAAGCTTAGCCCATCAGCACCTCTGACATTTATGCTGGGATTCCTTACACTCCTTTCTAATGTTGGAGAATTCTCTGTGCCTGGGGTGCCCAGAAAACAAAGAATATTCTCAGACCCAAACAGCTCAGATGCAGCCGAATCCAAATCCAGGTATAATACTCCTTCCAACATCTGAAAGCAAGTCATGAATTCAGAAGTGATGACTACCAGGACAGATGCCAGCAGTGGTAAAGGACACCTTGTGAGATTCCTTCCCGGGGACTAACAGCAGGACTAGTCTCCATACGGGGGCAAGATAATGCACTGGGGGAAATGATAACCCCATACCGATTTCTCCTATGGCCCTAGTTTTTTATCACAACTTTATTATTTATTTGCATATCATACATTGCACCCATTTAAAGAATAACATTCAATGGATTTTCATAAATTCACAATGTTGTGCGAGCATCACCACAATCAATTTTCAATCACTACCATCACCCCTAAGAGAAAACCTATACCCTTTAGCAGTCACGCCTAATCCCCTCCAAGCCTGGGCAACCACGAATCTCCTTTCTATCTCTATAGATTTGTTGTTCTAATTTTGGTACCTCCAAAAATATCTGCCATTTTTATCTGGCCATTTTATTTCCACTACTTGGATTTAATAAATAAGCAGAAAGAACAATATTACACGTATCAATTACTTGCTATGGTCTCAGCGCTATGCTAAAGTGTTCTTCCTGTATCACCACAAGAGGACACCACCTCTCCCAGTAGGTAAGAGAGGTGGTTGGCAGTGTGCGGCATATGGTAAGGTCCATTGGCATTTCCTGGGCTGACTATGGTGCTCTGCGCTCAAACAGTGCCCCCTCCAGAAATCTAAGAGGAGAGGGTTTTGTGTCACAGTTCAGAGCAGGGACATTGTGATTAGGCTCTCAGGGGTAGAATCCTTGCCTTGCCAGTCTGTAGCTGTGTGAGTTTTGGCCAGTTGCTCAGTATCTCTGTCCTTCAATTTCTACATATATAAAATGAGGCAATGCGTAATTCTTTGTAGTGTTGTTGTGGGGATTAAATGACATAATAAAGGAAAGCTTACATATCAGTGACTACCCATGGTGTATATTCTATAAATAACAGTGACTGTATCACTATCATACAGCATGTGACAAGAGCTAAGCAAATGTGGAAAGAGATTTGAGTTACTTAGAGAGACCTACAAGGCTGCAGAGCTGGGCCATTAGGCCAATCCATGAAGAAAGGGTAGGATTTCCAGGCCAGAACAGGCAAAGAACATTGTGAACAGAAGGAAGTGTTAGCTGAACAAAATAGTCTAGTGTGGCTAGATCTGGTGTTTCAGGAAGAGAAGAGTAGACACATATAGTCTATTTCCTCAAACACAATTGGAGCTGCAGTCTCTACATTTAAAAACAGCCGATTTTTTGAAAGAGATATCTTGGTTTGGACATTTGACTTCTCTCTTGATACATGGTAAATTGTTTACATATTTGAATTCCTACCTTAAGATCTGAGACCATGGTGCTCACCTCAGCGGCACATATACTAAAATTTAAATGATACACAGAAGATTAGCACGGCACCTGCGGAGGCATGACATGCAAAATTGTGAAGCATTCGCTATTTTTAAGGTTATAGGATCCTCTTGTTGAAAAAATAAAAATAAAAGATCTGAGACCACAACTTAGTTACTTGTATATCCAGAGAAGTATCTAGCTGAATGCTGGGAGTATAGTCATTGTTCAATAAATATTTGTTGAGGGAGTAAGGGAGTCAATAAATCAATAGATACTCATTTTGAAGACTGCGTAAGTAACAATTTTCTGTAGTGGATTAGGGCAGTTCTAATCTTACCATGCATATTTTAGACACCACATTTCAGTGGAGGTTTAGAAAGAAAAGCAGTGAATTAGAGACTCCATGGTAATGAAAATTACTGCCTGGATGACCTGATGTTTTAAGAACTATTAGCAGTTGAAGCTCAATCAAAAATGAAAATCCCCTGGGGTGACTTGGTGGCTCAGTCAGTTAAGAGACCAACTCTTGATTTCGGCTGGGGTCATGATCTCAGGGAGGGGAGATCAAACTCGGTGTTGGGCTCCATGCTCAGCATGGAGTCTGCTTGTCCTTCTCCCTCCCTCTGCTTGCTCTCACTCTCTCTCTCTCAAATAAGTAAGTAAATAAAATCATTTTAAAAATGAGAATCTCTTCATTGGGAGATGATCCTTAGAAGTACTGGCAGAGGAGTAGAGAAGCAGGGCAGGAAAGGAAAGCAAGAAGGTTGTGATAATGAGCAGGTCACCACTGTGTGAAACGTTGCCTCGGTCCCGGGGCGGGGTTGCAGGGGCTCTGAGAGTTCCTAGAGTAAGCTTCAGATTTATCCCACCTGAGGAGGGGAGGACACTGAACTACTTACCTCTCTGTCAGCCTCAGATGAGACTGCTCCTGGTAGGGCTAACTCTGCAGCACTCTGGTCTGTCCAGCACGCATGGCAAATACAGCCCATGCTTCTGGAGAATGCTCAGGCAGAGTTGCAGGGGATTACCATCGGAAGCCGCGTGCTGAGGAAACGTGGGCATTTCCTCGCTATGCTTTGCATATCTCAGATTCACTTACACTGCATGTTAAGTTCAGTCTGTCCTTTCAGTGATTTTTTTTTTTAATAGGGAAATTATCTGTCATAGTTCCAAGAGAGAGACAGAAATAGAGAACTTATAATAAAGGCTTGGTAGGACAAGCTATAATCTCCACTGCTGTAGTTAATCCTGAGACAATATTCGGTACCCAGCCTTTCCCTCCTTTACCACTTCCATTCCCCTGACCTACCTGCTCCTAGGCTAGGGTCCCTGCGTGGGGCAAGAACTGATAGTTTTATTCCTGAGAGTGTGAGGCCCTGGTTACATGTCCTCATCAAGATGTTATCAGGTCACTTGCCCTGTCAGTTCTCACTAAGCAGGGAAGCATCAAGAGGCACCCCCAGGAGTCCCCTGATTTCCAGACACACCCCTCCCCGTTCTGTTATTTGGCAGCAATCCTATCCTCTTGGTAATCAGGACGAATTACCCCTGCCTGTGTAGTAACCACCTTCTCCGACAACAGGCCTGTGGGCACGAGGAGCCAAAAGTAATCAGGCAGCCGCTGAAGCTATAGATTCAGCCTAACCTTGACCGTGTCCCCTGGTGGAATTAACAAGACCTCTGACTCTAAGAAGCTTCACTCCCACTTTGACCTTGGATGCTCTCCAGGACCTAGCCCTGAATATACCAACGCTGGGTCAGAGGAGCACCACATGGTGAGTCTTAGCCATGTCGGTGTCATTCCCAGTGAAACACAGAAACATACTTACAGTCTCAAACCTGCCACAGAGAAGAGCCACCGCTGACCTTCTCATCAATGCTGGCATCCCTCTGGTGGGGACACTTCTTACTGTCTTCATGAAGGGGGTGTCTTTGGCTTTCCTGAGGAACATAATGAACTGATAGTTTCTCTGACATCACAAAATAAATACATTATCATATGCCCACCTCTCTGAGACCTTGGAATTCTCCTCTAATACTTTGCCAAGGTAGTTCTGGCATCTCCACATCATTCATCTTAGGCTGACATTGTTTCCAAGCTTCAAAGAGCTATTTCTAGTAGTACATTGGGATCAGCTCCAAGTTCACTTGCCAGAGTGTTAAAAATTAACTCATTAAAGAGTGCTCTCCTAGAAATAGATTATCCATAATCTGGTGCTACATTCTGTCCTCCCTGATTGCATCTCAAGACCAAATCGAGAACATTCTTCAGATTCCTACCAGTACTTACTTATTAGCCAGGCTCTGTGGTTCATTTGATTAATAATCCATCTCATCCTGCAACACAGAACTTTGCCACTTTTGTACTCCGCTCGTACTGAGACTTGATCTTAGTTATTTGTCTAGAAGCAATGAGGGCAGATGGGAGCAGAACTTGAGAAGGAATATCATTACCTTATAAAACATCCTCCTCAGGTTGGAGCGTTGATGTGGCAAGTAGCTGTTCTCCCCTAGGGAAGGGTAAGGGCCTTTTTTCTGGGCCACAGTTTCAGAAGACTCTTCCGGGTCAAGACTCCTAAGAGCATCTACCCAAATATCTCCTTTTATATTTCAGTGTCTATCTCCTGTCCTACAAGAATTCTGATTTTAGTGGAGGAGACTTGCAAGCTCTGTGAAGTCGGTCTCCTTTAAAAGTCTGCTTCTCCTAGAATCAAATCTTGGGCCTGATTTTCAGTATATCTTCTCTATCCTGTAGCTGAAGGAAATGAAGATCATTTTGATTATTGTTTGGAGGTCTTAAAGCTTTTACACCAAATCCTGAGATGACTGTTGGCTGACTCGAGACTTTAAGGTTTCCTCCTACAGAGTTTCTGGAAGTTAACTGACTCTACAGTCTCATGTCTTTCAAGCACAAGAGCAATAGACTTTCTTTCCTTCCATATTCTATCCCAATCCACCTGATGAGTCTTACTAGTTATGGTGTTACTGTTTACTAGGGATTAGCTCCACCTCATTGTTTACTAGCAATGGGGTCCTTGTGGCCATTCAGGTATTGAATGATTCAGTTCAAGAAGCTGGTGCTGAAAATCTGCTTCTTAGGCCATCTTTGTCTCAGCTAACTTAGGATAGGTTTGGGCTCCCATAAGACCCTGATACAAGGACTTGAATGAAAGTAGCTTATTTGGGAAATGAACCCAGTTAGGACCAGTAGAGGAAGTGAAGAAAAAAGAAAAGGAAGCCCATATAAGATGAGTCACATGGAAGGTTTCCCCTGTGAGAACCAGGGGTATAACCCCACCGGGGACTTTTGTGAGACTTCATAAAGCATGACTCAGAATGTTGTTCTTGAGGGACAAGGAACCTAGGCTACTCAACCCCCAATTCCTACTATCACTGGTTGAGAGCTGCTCCTGGAGACATTCACTCCTGGAATTTCTCACCTACCTGCCTCATGTGTCAAGTGCTTCAGAGGCCAGAGAATGCCCTCAGCAAATGAGTCGCAAATACTTATAGTAAGAATCTGAGTGGTTGGTGCTTATAGAAACAGTGAATGCCAAGATAATATCTGGACGGAACACTCAAAAACATCTGTTACAAAAGATAAAGCTCCTGTGAGTGTATTATGTCAGTGCTGCCTTTTTTTTGGAAAGAGAGAGAGAGCATGAATGAGGAGAAGCAGAGGGAAAGAGAGAATCCCAAGCAGACCCCATGCTCAGTGTGGAGCCCAATGTGGGGCTCCATCTCGTGACTCTGAGATCCTGATATGAGCTGAAATCAAGACTCAGACACTAATCCCACTGAGACACCCACGTGGCCCTCAATGGTGCCATTCAATGCCATTAAAAAGTGGTAGCTAGGGCGCCTGGGTGGCTCAGTGGGTTAAAGCTTCTGCCTTCAGCTCGGGTCATGATCTCAGGGTCCTGGGATCGAGTCCCGTGTCGGGCTCTCTGCTCAGCAGGGAGCCTGCTTCCTCCTCTCTCTCTGCCTGCCTCTCTGCCTACTCGTGATCTCTCTGTCAAATAAATAAATAAAATCTTAAAAAAAAAAAGTAGTAGCTACCCACAGCATATCAGCACCATAGCCCTTGTGTAAACCAAAATGGTACCATGCATATTTAAGTTGTTTCTTTGCATGTCGATGGGTGTGGTACCTTTCTTGATCAGAGAATATGAGAATATATTCCTTTGCTTAACCAAGAATATATAGATACAATGTTTGGCCTAGAAGCTGATATGAACAATAGACAGACTCATCTCAGTCTAACAGTGCCCAGAAGTTCCTTCAAGTGTATGTTTCTCATCCCCTTTCTGAAGTAAAATTTTAGAAATGGGTCTTGAGAGCCATGGACACATAGTCAAAGAAAAAAATCACAACACTAAGACACAGCCTTTTCAGAAATAGGGAAACAGCATCTTTTAATGTTTTCTTTACCACTTGTGAAAATATATATAATATATATTACATGAACAGAAGAGTCCCACAGCTTGAGTCAGAGAAAGCTAGCAGAAAGGCACATATGGAGACAGGTCTGTTCATACAGTTTTCAGTTAAACCGACATTTAGGGCAGGGTGAGTGACAATAAAAGCCACAAAAGCACAGGAAACCTATGTGCATGACTCTGAAAGGCTACATCGGAGACGACTCTTTGGTCTGTTGAAAATGGAGGTCATCTCTGGAGAAAAAAACTGTTTCTACTTAATAGGCCTGTCAGCCCAGCAGAGAATGCATTGAAATCTGGACAAAGGCACCAGAGGCAAAGTGAATGCCAGTGCTTAACTTGACAGCTAGTCTGCTCCTCTCCCCTTTCTCTTTTGGACCTGAGGCCTTGGCTGATTTCAAGAAACAAGTAACAGGGCCAATGCTGGCCCTACAGAATTGCGGTTGGCTACAAGACAGAATTTTGTAACAGACTAAATATTTAACAAGCCTGTAAACACTGTGCTGATGCTGGCAGAAACATAAAAAAGAACATTGGCTATTTTTCTCTCTTTTAGGAAAGGTACCAGCATAGATCTTTGGCTTGCCACGTGTGTATCCCCATCCTGACATTTACTCAAATTGGTAAGAATTGAGACATGAGATACTGAAATTATTTCCATCAGATGCCAGCAAAGAAGCCTACTAGGATTTAGCACAGCTGGAGCAGCTGACAATCTTGGGCGACGAGAGATGGGGCTTCACGATGTCGGGCTCGATGGACTCCATTAGGTCACACTCATTTGCAAGTATATGTTTCACCAGGCATCTGGAGGCTTCATCAATGTTGATATTCTCCTACAGACGGGAAAAAAACAAACAGCTTTTCTTATCAATATGCTAAAATAATGGCAGAGCAGGGATCTATAAGTGACAAAGGACAATATTTTTTTGGCAATTCCTTTAAATACCTCTTTTATACCCTATCCATGTATCCTCTATCTAGTCCCCTCACTCTCATTCCTTCCAAGGCCTGACTTTTCAGTCCTTCACAAAAAGAAACAAACTTATTTTGTCCTTCAGGAGAAATCGTACTTAGTGGGTTCACTTCCTTTTAGTAGGTTGAATTTAAGTTAGAGGTAGATTTTCTAATTTTACATACTCTTACACTGTAGCATAATTTTACGTCAGGCTCATAAGTCTTCAGGCTGACTTAGGTTCATAACTGCCCTCTGCCACATTCTACTTTTGTGACCTTGATAGGAAATAAGAATAATAAGAAACCTCTTCTAGGGGTCAGCAGTGATTTCACAAGTATTTTCTGGCTGGCTGCCTTTAGATCAAATGGTAGGAACGCACTGCTCGTCACATCTTTGGAGTGAGTCATGGACATGTGACTTTCAGCGGACAATGAACTGGGAGGAAAAATGATGTGTCTCACTTTCATATAGAAGCAATAAAAGGCAATGCTTAATTTGCCATGCTCTTTTCTCCCTGCTTCTGCAATCACAGAAGCACAGAGATGGAAATTCTCTTGGCCTGGGTCTATGAATGAGGATCAAGAGAAGCCAAGTATTCCATGAGGATGTATGTAGCACGAGTGAAAGTTACGACCCCGTTGTTTCAGGCCACTGAGATTTAGGGCCATCACTATTATATTCCCTAGACAATCCAGATGGATGTAACTCTTCAAAGGAAAATATGAAATCAGAAATTTGAATATGCTATTCAAGAATAAAATAAGCTTCGATTTGGGGAAAATATGGAGCAAACATTTAAATCTAAAATACATTGTTTATTGAGGGGCCAGGATGGCATTATCAGTTAAGAATCCAATTCTTGGTTTCAGCTCAGGTCATGATCTCAGGATGGTGAGATCAAGCCCCACGTTGGGCTCTGTGCTCAGCACAGAGTCTGCTTGAGATTCTCTCTCCCTCTCCCTCTCCTGCTTGTGCTCTCTTTCAAATAAATAAATAAATAATCCTTTAAAAAATAAAGTACATTGTTTATTCAGTTACTCTAGATTAATTTTTTCCCCCCGCTAATCAGAAAACTGTGAAATACAGAATATTCACTACTGGCATACTAAACAAAAACACGTTCATCTCCAGTAAAGTCAAATTGCTGATCTCCAGTAAAGTCAAAGTCAGTAAAGAACATCTCTGAGTGTTTCCTCATAGTCAATATAAAGAGATAAGGACTTTATAAAATTGTTTCACTACAAGACCTTGTCCAATCTGAAGTATAACTACTTATCTCTGAATTCTGTATGTATGTTGAGGTCAATGCATGAAGCCATACTACATGGAAAATATAAGAGGCAGTGATGGTTTTCGATTGGTATCTATGGCTAATGGTGATTGTAAGTTAATACACATTCATTATTTAGAACACGTGAACTACTTAGACAAATACTCAGACAAGGGCACAGCATACAGATTCAATAAATGTTATCACAATATTCTCATTGTTCGTATATATGCACCTGAAAGCAGGCACTGATGGTCAGTGGCTCTGATGGTTTCCTTTGTCAACAGCCCCATCCCCCATGACCTCATGTCCTAGCCCTGACACCAGTTAGCCTCTACTAGGTGTGTTAAACTTCACAAACAACTTTAGCAGCATCGTCTTCTCTTTTACTAAAACATTCCTGCAAGGCTGCCACTAATTGGGCTTAGGTTTTTGTTGTCTTTCCTCTAATGCTGATGAATTTTCATACATTTGTCCACACTCGCATTTCACTCACCTCATTAGTACAGTTTGCCAAGGTGCACACTGAGGAAAGAGCACCCTACTTAAATGGCATGCTAATATGAGTGGAGGTTTAAAGAATACTACTGACTAGTTTAACTTAACATTGTATGGGTAGGGGGGCCTTTTTAATGCTTAAAACGTGTTTTTCCTACCACATGCATGTGTTTTTCTTCTAATATATGAAAGAGCAAGGAACTAAGATTTATTTAGCACCTACTGGGCCTAACACCATGGTAAGAACTTTTATTTGTTATTGCACTTGATCTTTAAAACGATCTTGGAGAGGAGTATGGCATGGTAAGAGCCATGCTTCGATGTTAGGAAGATGTAGGTGTGAGTTCTGGCCCCAACCCAGGCACTTAGTGATCTTGGGAAGTTCCTTAACGGTGCTGGCAGGCCAGGTCCAGGGACCCAGAGAAGGTCCTTCAGGACTAGCCCAGAGTGTCTTTGGCTGTGCATAGGATGGGAATCAAATGTGAGCCAGCAGGAGATGAGAGCAGTGTTTATTGAAGATACAGAGAGAACAGATATAGATGGAGTATCCAGGAGACTCAGAAAGGAAAGGAGCATGAGTCTTGTGTTTGTTCAGGGTCTGGGGGTTTTTACTGAGGTCATTGATCTGGTGTACATGCCCTCCGAAGCGTCCAGAACTTGGTTAGAACAGAGATGAGGGCCCAGGTGTCATTCCTTGGAGCTAGGGTTCCTTTGTGTCAAGATGTCTGGAATACATATTTGATAGCTTTGACTGGTCATCCTCACCTGGTCCTTCCTTAGGTGGGATCTGTTCTAGAGAAATCATTAACTCCTTGCCCCTTACAAGGACATACACTTTATGCATCCTGAGGCATGTGTAAAGTGGGGTGGGGTACAGATCTTATCAAGAATAGAAGCAGGAAAAGGAGCAGGAAGCAGATTTTTATGGAATCCTTTGGTTTCCCTGTCTCATTAATCTACCTAAACTTAAGTTTTCTTATCTGTAAACAGATATATTGACATCCTATGTTTGGTATTTGAGGTGAAATTTTGTTGTCTCCTTCCCTAATGCAAGCAATAGCCAAATTGGAACCCAAGTGTTGGTTTACTAATGGTTGGGCAAGCACCTTAAAACCACTCAAATGTAGAGCTTCTTCGGTGAGATGAGCTGGCCCATGAGGCCAAGGCCTGGAAGGCTGAGTGAGGCTGCCCATTTGCACTTCCTAGAATTGTAGGCAGTAGAGAACCTGGGCCAGGCTTTAGTTGGTCACATAAGCGACTGGGCTCAAGAGCAGCTGTTGAGCTGGGTCTCTCCCTATTTCCTACTGGGTGGGTTACTGGGCCTTCAAGTCATTGCCCACTCTTGGCAAGCCTCCTGCCACTCTTCCTCATCCTGGTGTCATGCCTGGGGGGTCACACTTGAACTATCAGCTCTCAGGCAGTAATCTGATCTAGACGGGGCCTGGCTCTTTCAATTTCTAATCTAAACTAGGTATGCCATGGCGAAAACACCATGGTTCGTCCCATAGGTATTTTCTAAATACTGATAGATTAATTGATCAAACGGAGTGCTAAGGGCCTCCCCAGTTCTGTGTAG
>NW_019154528.1:8792-18747 GCF_002288905.1 Enhydra lutris kenyoni | reverse complement strand
TTTTTTTTTTAATTAAAGCTCATAAAACTACTATGTAAATTTTCATATTGGTAAGTTTTCTCTTGGCTTTCTGGCATCCAGGCCTAATGACCATCCTTTTGGACTGGTATCTCTAGAATACGGCACTTACAGTTGCCTTTGTTAAAAAGAAAAGAAAAGAAAAAAAACCCAAGTCTCTCTTCCTCATTTTTTCATTCCATTTCCACTATTTTTCACTTAGGTCTCAACATGAATTTCATCCATTTACAGGCTATCTCTTCCTCTCCCACCACACAAACATACAAACTAAATCTGGAGAAGCTCTTTATCTTACCTGCTGTTTTGACCTCTCTTCTTTAGTACTAATTCACTAAAATTTTGTTTATATTGTATATCTAAAATCTTCTAGAAAGGCAAACTCTGCTTTTTATGCATACTTAACTATATATAAAACCTAGTAAATAAATGATATTGAATATATTATTTTCAAATATACTGAATAAGAAAGAGTCAGAATTACTGAAAAAAATTATTACTTATTAAAGAAAAATGCTAATTTCTGTCAAAAAATTCATAAAAGAATCAAATGGGTAAAATATGCTATACATTTTTAAAGAACTTTAAATCAAGATTTAATTACCCTGCTACATTTGATTTTGATTTCAAGATATGGAAAAAAATTAACAAAAGTTGTCATTTACTGAGAGATCAATTTAGGCTAACTTTACATGAGCTACAATATTATCTATCTATGAATTTATTTTTTTTTATGAATTTACTTTAATACACACACATGCACACGCATATTATTTTAATGGATAATCTTCCAAAGACCACTGGAGTTGGTTTTTAATCTTTGTTTCATAGAGTGGTAAACTGAGATGTGGGACTATTAGGTAGTGTTAATAAGTGTTGGAGTCAGGGTTCAGTCCTGTTTCATGTCATTCCAGGTCTGTAATTTCTATAGGATACGGCACTGCCTTTCAGAATTGCACACATAATCATCAAAATTACATCAAGGAACATCTTAAGAAATTTTATTTTATCTAAAATACTCAATGATTAGATCCAGGAAGTGGAATAAAATCTAAACAAATAGAGGTTGATAATTTTATAATTGGATAGAATTACTCAAAATCAAAATATCATTATTTGATGAACAATTTATGATGTAAAAATTAAATTACTTATTGAAATGCCACATTTTATTGATTATCTTGCAAAATGTATGATTTTTAAAATATGTAATTGAATAAAGAAAAGCTAATAATCTACTATATAGTAATAAGGAAGAGGCAAACACCACTTAAAATGTAATTCAGAGACTTCCAGGGAGGATGGCAGAGTAAGAGAATCCTAAGCACACCTCACCCCATGGACACACTTAGATAATAGCCACATCAGTGTAAATAACCCAGAAAATGACCTGAAGACTGGCAGAACAGACCCTCCACAACTAATGGTAGAGAGGAGGCCACAACAAAAATGGTAGGGAAGGGTGGCCACTCAGTCAGGAATAAAACTGACTGCAAGACTGCCTACAAGAAGGAGAGACATACAAAACAAGCCTATAGAAAGGATAAGGCAGACCGCACACCAGGCATCTCAGGCAGGGGAGACACACACTGGGAAGATGAATCTCCATAACATTTGGCTTTGAAAACCAGAGGGGCATAACTTTAAGAGTTTTTATAATCAATACAGCTTACCACCTGGAACTTTAAAAATCAGCAGGCTTGCCTCTGGGAGAGCAGCAGGGCAAAGCAAACTGATTCCCTGCCATTAAAGAAACAGTATAAAAAAACAGCACCACTGAGATATAATATAAAAGCAACAGTTTAAAAAACGCTGGTAATATGGGAAGGAGATTTAATTACTAATCTCAGAACATGTCCTGGAGGGGCAGTGATCTTTAGGAGTCTTCTCCAAGAACAAAGAGTGGGCAGGCACTGTTTCCCTCCACCATCATTCACAGACACCTGCAGAAGCCAGTCCAAACACTCTCTACCTAGCTTGCTAACAGTGCATCCCATACCCAAGTTTTCCTGCAACATGCCCCCTCCAACCTAACCTTGACAGGCACTCCACAAAGCAGATCCAGGACTCCTCCCACAGCAGACTGGCACAAATCTTGCTAACACCATGCACCCCACCCTCATGTTCTCCTGCAGACCAGCCCTCAGCAGGAGTCCATCCAAAGCAGGACCACAAGTGTAACACTGTGCAAGCAGCCCTAACTGTGGCCAACACCACTCTAAAGTGATTCCTACCCAGGGCCAAGGGAGAGAGAACCACATATGCCAGTCCAACTGTGACCCAAGCATGGGGCTAGGGGCAGATATCTGGTCTGACTGCAGGCCAGGCCCACAAATGAAGGCCTTTCAGGAATAAGATGTGGAAAAAACCCTGCCATTTGGTGTGACCACAGCTCTGGCAAATGCCTGATTAGACCCAACTGAAGCCCAAGGCAGCCACAGACTGGCACATTAACAACACAGGAACTAAACTTCCTCAAACTGACAAAGTGAGCCATTGAAGATGACTAAACTGCAGGCAAACATGGCTCAGCCACAACAATAGGTGCACACAATACACATAGGAGACACCCCTAAAGCACCAGGTTCTGGTGAACAGGGGACACTGCATTGCAGTGTATGACAGGACCTCTTCTTCATACAGCCACTACTTCCAAGAACAGGAGATGCACCTAAATTTCCTAACACAGAGAAACAGACAGAGAGACACAATGAGGAAAGAGAGGAATACGTCCCAAAGGAAAGAACAGGAAAAATCATAGCAAGAGAGTTAAATGAAATGGAGATAAGCAATATATTGATAGAGAATTTAAAGTAATGGTCATAAAGATACTCACTGGACTTGAGAAAATAGTGTAGGACCTCAGTGAGATCCTCAACAAAGAAAAAATATTAAAAAGAACCATGTAGTGATGAAGAACTCAATAACTGAAATAAAAAATACACCAGAAGGAATAAATAGTAAATAAGAGGAAGCTGAAGGATGAATCAGCAATCTAGAAGACAGAGTAATAGAAAACGATCAAGTTGAATAGGAGAAAGAAATAAGAATAATTAAAAAAAAGAGAGGGGTGCCTGGGTGGCTCAGTGGGTTAAAGCCTCTGCCTTCAGCTCAGGTCATGATCCTAGGGTCCTGGGATATAGCCCCACATCGGGCTGTCTGCTCAGCAGGGAGCCTGCTTACCCCTATCTCTCTGTCTGCCTCTCTGCCTACTTGTGATCTCTGTCAAATAAATAATTAAAATATTAAAAAAAAAGAGAGAGAGAATAGAATAAGAGAACTCAGTAACACCATGAAGCATAATAGCATTCTCATTATAGGAATCTCAGAAGGAAAGGGGAGATAAAAGGGGGCAAAGAAAATATTATTTAAAGAAAAAAAGATGAAAACTTCCCATATCTGGGAAAAGAAACAGAAATCCAGATCCAGGAGGCATAGAGAGCACCCAATAAAATCAACAAAAAGTTCACACAAAGACACGTACTAAGTAAAATTATGGCAAAAAGTAGAAATAAATAAAGAATTCTAAAACCAACAAGAGAAAAGAAAACAGTTACATAAAAGGGAAATCCCATAAGGCTATCCCCTGAAATCTGGCAGATTAGAAGGCAATGACATGATGTATTCAAAGTACTAAAAGGAAAAATACCTGCAACCAAGAATACTCTAGCCAGCAAGGCTAATTTTCAGAATACAAGAAGAGAATAGAGCTTCCCAACAAACTTGAAGGAATTCATCACCATGAAACCAGCCTTACAAGAAATGTGAAAGGGGATTCTTTCAATGAAAAGGAAAGATAAGCAGGAATTTTTCAAACGTAAGAAGAGGGATGCCTGGGTGACCCAGTCCATTAAGTATCTGACTCTTGATTTTGCCTCAGGTCATGATCTCAGCATTCTGGGATTGAGCCCCATGTGGGGCTCCACACTCAGCATGGAGTCTGCTTGTCCCTCTTCCACTGTTTCTCCCCCATTCCTGCTCATTCTTTCTCTCTCTCTCTCTCTCAAATAAATAAATAAATAAATCATTTTAATTTTTTTTTAATTTAAAAAATAAGTACAAAACCAATAATTTTAAGTACACCTATGAAAATCAGTTGAGGGATTCACAAAAAAAGGATTTAAAGTATAACACCATGTATGTAAAATAGAGGAGCACAGGGGGAGTAAACATTTAGTGTTTTTAGAACTTAAAGTGACCATCAACTTAATATTAGACTGCTATGTACATAAAATGTTGCATATAAACCTAATGGCAACTTCAAATAAAAAAACCAGTAATAGATAGGTAAAAAATTAAGAGAAAGTAATCCAAATATTTGACTTAAAAGCCATCAAACCCCAAAAGAAGAGAGCAAGAGAAGAAAGGAACATAGAACTACAAAAATAACCATAAAACAAGTAACAAAATGGCAATAAGTACACGCCTATCAATAATTACTTTGACTGTAAACAGACCAAACACTCCAATCAAAAGATACAAAGTGATGAAATAGACAAAAATGTAAGACCCATCTACATGCTGCCCACAAGAGACTTCTTTCAGACCTAAAAACAAGCAAATTGAAAATGAGGGGATAGAAAAAGTGTTTATCATGCCAGTGGAAGTGAAAAGAAAACTGGGGTAGCAATACTTATATCAGAAAAAATTGATTTTAAAACAAAGACTATAACAAAAGACAAAGAAGGAAACTACATAACCATAAATGGGACAATCCAACAGGAAAATATAACAATTGCAAATATTTATGCATCTAACATGGGAGCACCCAAATACATAAAATATTAATAACAAACATAAAGGATATAAATGATAGTAATAAAATAATAGTAGGAGACTTTAACATCCTACTTACATCAATGGACAGATCATCTAAACAGGTAATTTATAAGGCAAAAATGACTTTAAATGACATATTGGTCCAGATGGATTTAATGGATATATTCAGAATATTCCACCCTAAAATAGCGGAATATACATTCTTTTGGAGCATATAGAACATACTCCAAAATAGATCAAACATCAGGCCACAAGATAAGTCTCAACAAATTAAAAAAGATCAAAGTCATACCACACATCTTTTTCAACCACAACATCATGAAAGAAGACACTAACCACAAAAAAAAAAAAAAAAAAAAAAAAAAAAATCTGGAAAGCCACAAATTTACCCACATAGAGGTTAAATAACATGCTATTAAACAATGAATAGACTAACCAAGAAATCAAAGAGAAAAAATAATGGAGACAAATGAAAATGAAAATGAAAACACAATGGTCCAAAATCTTTAATATGCAGCAAAAGCTGTCCTGAGAGGGAAGTTTACAGCAATGCAGACTACCTCAAGAAGAAAGAAAAATCTAGAATAAACAACCTAACCTTACACCTAAGGGAGCTAGGAAAAAGAACAAATAAAATCTAAAACCAGTAGAAGAAAAGAAATAGTAAAAATTAGAAGAGAAATAAATGAAATAAAATTTTAAGAAAAGAATAAAACAGGTCAATGAAACCAGAAGCTGGTTCTTTTCAAAGATCAGCAAATTGGTAAATCTTTAGCCAGACCCATCAAAAAAAGACAGAGAGAACTCAAACAAACAAAATCAGAAATGAAAGAGGAGGGGCACCTGGGTGGCTCAGTCAGTTAGGCATCCAGCTCTTGGTTTCAGCTCAGTTCATGATTTCAGGGTCATGGGATCAAGCCCTGTGTCAGTCTCCATGTTCAGCTCAAAGTCTTCTTGAGACTTCTCCCTCTGCCCCTCACTCCACTCATGCATGCTCTCTCTTTCTCTTTCTTTCAAATAAGTAAGTAAAATCTTAAAAAAGAAGAAGAAGAAGAAGAAATGAAAGAGGAGAATTAACAACCAACACCACAGAAATACAATTATAAGAGAATAGTAGGAAAAATTATATGCCAACAAACTGGACAACCTAGAAGAAATGGAAAAATTCCTAAAAACATATAACTTCCCAAAACTGTATCAAGAAGAAATAGAAAATTTGAACAGACCAATTACCAGCAATGAAATTGAATCAGTAATCAGAAAACTCCCAACAAACTAAAGTCCAGAGCCAGATGGCTTCCCAGGTGAATGTTACCAAATATTTAAAGAACAGTATATACCTATTTTTCTCAAACCACTCCAAAAAATATAAGATGAAGGAAAGCTTCCAAATTCATTCTATGAGGCCAGAATTACTCTGGCTCCAAAACCAGATAAAAATGCCCCAGGAAAAGAGAACTACAAACCAATATATCTGATACACATAGATGCAAAAGTCCTCAACAATGATGATTCACAGACCTGTACCCCTGAAGCAAATAATACATTACATGTTAATTAAAAATTAATAAATTAAAAATCAAAAATTTTAAATCCCCAACAAAATATTAGCACACTGAATCAAACAATACATTTAAAAATCATTCACCGTGATCAACTAGGATTTATTCTCAGGATGTAAGTGTGGTTCAATATTTGCAAATCAATCGATGTGAAACATCACATCAATTAGAGCAAGGACAAAAACCATATAACCATTTCAGTAGATGCAGAAAAAGCATTTGACAAAGTACAACATCCTTTCATGATAAAAACCCTCAACAAAGTAGGTTTAGAAGGAACATACCTCAACCTAATAAAGGCTGTATATGAAAAAATCCACAGCTAACATCATACTCTGTGGTGAAAAACTGAGAACTTTCCCCGTAATATCAGGAAGTCAAAGATGTCCACTCTCATCCCTTTTTCAACATGTACTGGAAGTTCTAGCCACAACAATCAGACAAGAAAAAATAAATAAATAAAAGGCACCCAAATTCGTAAGGAATAAGTAAAACTTTAACTGTTTGCAAATGACATAATACTATATATATAAAAAACCCTAAGGAGTCCACCAAAAAACTATTAGAACTGATAAATGAATTCAGTAAAGTCACAGGATACAAAATCAATGTATATAAATCCTTTGTATTTCTATACACTAATAATAAAGTAGGAAAAAGAGAATTTAAGACAATCCTAAGGATAGGCACATTCTCCTTGCTTCTTCTTGGGGTTTTGGCCTTGCTCTCTCCCTGTAAAGAGTCTGGACATGTCCATGTGTATCTTTTCTGGTGGGGTCTATAGTGCTCTTGGGTCCATACTAAGTCTCTGCAGGGACAGAAGCAAGAGCCATGAGATCACCAGCACCCACAAGGTCACTTCCAAGTAGAGGAGAATGAGAATATCACCATGGTAAAAGACATCTGGCTTTTGGAAAATGTGATTGATTGTATGAAGGAAACCTTCCCAACTGGTCCAAAGTCTCAACAGTATTCTGGTGCTTATGGTTCCTCAGTTTCTGATGAAGAATTGAAAAGAAGAGTGGCTGAGGAGCAGGCATTGGAGCAAACCAAGAAAGAGTCAGAAAATCAGGAACAACTAAAGCAAGGCAAAGAACTGAACTGAAAGGACTTTTGCCAATGAGCAGTTAACCAGAGCAGTTCTTCACAGAAGGATATCAAGTGAAGAAGAACAAACCAAGGAAGCACCTGGCTAAACAACTGGAAGAGAAAGATTGAGTGATAAAAAGGCAGGATGTATTCTATAAAGAGCAACTGGCTAGAGGAGAGGAGCTCAGAATTCTACCAAGTTACCATTGGAAAAATATCAGAAATTTGCTGAAGACAGGGAAGCAAAGTTCAAGCAATATGAGTTTCATCCTGGCTGGGCTGATATGCAGACCAAAATTCTCCAGCTGTAGTAACATGTCTGATTTGGGAATCAGGAAAACACTGACCTGATATAAATGAATTTGAAAGTGTCCCTGTCTTCAAATTTTTAGCACTCTTTGAAAAGGACTGGCATTTATTCTTTGAATGTTTAGAAAAATTCACCAGTGAAGCCATATTTACAATTTCCCTTAGGTTTATTTTTTGGAACATGAGTAATTTTTAAGTGTGCTGTTCAGTTTCTAGATACTTTGCTGGAGATCCCTCTTTTAATACACAATTTTAAGAACACATTTTGTGAAAGTTGAATGTTCTTGCACTAAGATTTGTTTTATGGTTCAGAATATAGTTTATCTTTACAAATGTTCAGTGTACATTTAAAATGAATATATTCTTCTCTTATTGGGTGGATTATTCTATAGATGTCAGTTAAACCTCACTGTTTCATAAGTTTACAAGTCCTCATTTTCCTTGTTAATCTTCTGCCTAGTTGTTCTATCCATTAGTCATTAGTCGATAGCATTGTTCAAATCCTCCATATCCTTACTGTTTTTCTGCTTATTTGTTCTTCCAGTTATTGAGAAAGGAGTATTGAAATATCCTGTTATGTATTTGTCCATTTTTGCTTACATTCTATCAGTTTTTGTTTCAGATAATTTGAAACTCTGTTATTAAGAGCATAAAATCTGAGAATTTCTATACCATTTTAATAAATTGATCTCCGTCATTTTGAAATGACCTTCCTTATTTCAGATATTAAACTTTGTCCTAAAATCTAGTTGTCTAGGGGCACCTGGGTGACTAGTCAGTAAAGTGCCCAACTCTTGTTTTTGGCCCTGGTCATGGTTTCAGGGTCATGAGATAAAGCCCCATGTTGTGTTCCCCACAGTCTGCTTGAGATTCTTTCCCACTCCTCCCTCTGCCACTCCTTTCACTCTCTCCCTCCATCCGATAAATAAATCTTTAGAAATAAACAAATAACAAAACATTAAATATTATGACTAGAAATATATTATAGAAATGTATATAACCCATTAAAAAAAGATATATTCTAACACGGAGGACATGGGAAGATGGAGAGAAGGGAGTTGAGGGAAAATGGAGGTGGAGATGAACATGAGATACTATGGACTCTGAAAAACAATCTAAGGTTTTGAAGAGGTGGGGGTGGTAGGTTGGGGGACCCTGGTGGTGGGTATTATGGAGGTCATGTTTTTCATGGAGCACTGGGTGTGGTGCATAAACAATGAATGTTGGAACACTGAAAATAAATAAAATAAATAAAATAAAATAAAATAAAATGAAAAATATATTTTTTTTCTTAATTTTATCTTATTTTAAACATTCTTTCTGCTTCAGAGAAATAGAATGGTGAGACATGTGAGCACAGAGATGCAGTTATGGCTTTTGTTGATATTTTAAAAGTTATATCTGTATTTAAACATTATCCTATGATACACATTTTTTGATTCTTACAGAGAAAATACTCTAAGATGTGATTTGTGAAAATCACACCAGAGTCACTGAATTTATTCTTCTTGGTTTTACAGATAACTCTGAGATGCAAGTTTCCCTCTTTATTTTGTTCCTCGTCATCTATACAGTCACTTTGTTGGGCAACTTCCTAATCATCACAGTCACCAGTGTGGATCCTGCTCTTCAAACATCCATGTACTTCTTTCTCCGAAATCTATCACTTCTTTTTTTTTTTTCTTTTCAGCGTAACAGAATTCATTGTTTTTGCACCATACCCAGTGCTCCATGCATGCATGCCCTCCATAATACCCACCACCTGGCTCCCCCAACCTCCCAACCCCTGCCCTTTCGAAAACTTCAGGTTGTTTTTCAGGGTCCATAGTCTCTCCTGGTTTATCTCCCCCTCTATTTTCCCCCAACTCCCTTCTCTCCATCTCCCCATGTCCTCCGTGTCATTTGTTATGCTTCACAAATAAGTGAAACCATATGATAATTGACTCTCTTTGCTTGACTTAATTCACTCAGCAAAATCTTTTCCAGTCCTGTCCATGTTGATACAAAAGTTGGGTATTCATCCTTTCTGATGGAGGCATAATACTCCATAGTGTATATGGACCACATCTTCCTTATCCATTCGTCCCTTGAAGGGCATCTTGGTTCTTTCCACAGTTTGGCGACCGTGGCCATTGCTGCTATAAACATTGGGGTACAGATGGCCCTTCTTTTCACTACATCTGTATCTTTGGAGTAAATAC